>NC_136801.1:2242007-2269507 GCF_951216825.1 Electrona antarctica | reverse complement strand
ACACTACCGAACTCATAGCTAGTGGCAAACACATGCTAATATACTTAAATTAGCTTCAATGAGCTTCAATTCATTTTATAAGATTTAAGATACATTCATGACCTTCGGGTATTAACCATGTTCTACCAGTTACTCAACTGCCAAAAGGCCGGACGACCGAATTGGTTACCACTCTGTCAGACACAATTTGTGATGCTGCATTAAAAAACAATTAACTCAACCTCTTCCTGTGTGAGACTTGGTCTCAGCCTATTCTAGTACTTCAGGATACACTATAGCGATAGTTTTCAACCAGTGGTCCTTGAGGGGGTTCCAGGTGGTCCCCAGCTAAATGATAGAGAGTAACCAAATTATTATTATTCTTTATTTACCCAGGGAAGTAGCTGAGCACATGTGCTCATTTTCAGCAACGCCCTGCACATAGAAACACACACACAGACACACATTAAAACCTGGGAGCTGACCAGTACCACCACAGTCTTATACTGTTGGCCACTAAGCAGCTCCAGGGGGAGCAGTTGGGGGTTCAGTGCCTTGCTCAAGGGCACTTCAGCGGTGTTGAGTGAGTGATGACAATCACTTCCCCACCCAGATTTGTCCTGCCCGTCCGGGGAATCGAACCGGCAACCTTTCGGCAACAAGGGCACTTCTCTAACCCTTAGGCCACCGCTGCCCCAAATGGACCCTTATAGATCTTTAACTGAGTCCTGAATGGTCAGTTGGTGCCACGGCTGCTTTCCCTGCCACCAATGCCAACAGCATGCAGGGAGATCACGTCATGCAGTTGCACAAAGGGGTGTCTCAGCCAACACTGCGGCTGCAGCAAAGTACACATGGAGTGCATTGAAGCGTGCAGTTGCAAGAAACTTGGCAACACCTGCCAGAACACTGAGGATGACTGGGACTAAGCCGTCCAGGGCGGCTGTGGCTCAGGAGGTAGAGCAGGTCGTCCAATGATCCATGGGTCGGCGGTTCGAATCCCGGCTCCTCCTGTCTACATGTCGAAGTGTCCTTGGGCAAGATGTAAAGCGCCTTGGATAAAGGCGCTATATAAATGCACCATTTACCATTTACCATGTGTCTGCTGCATGCAAATACAAGTCAGAAACACAAATTAAGGCTTGAAGCAATTATTCATCATAACAAATAATAAAAAACATTATTAATTACTAAAGAGGCCAATTTTCACAATATAAATGATATAAAAGTGGTTCCTTCACAATTTATCTTAAATATGAATGTCAATGTACAAATGACATTTCAGTCTATTTTCTACCTTATTTAGTCAAACATATATAGTTTTATTATGTTTATGTTTCAGCACAGTGGTGGCCGCCATCTTTAAATGGTCCATTTTGAGGGCTTTAGCATCCATTTTTGAGTTATACATACAGCAGATTTGGATTCAGCAGCCCTTAATACCCCTAGAAAACATGTATGTAATAAATTAACACGATTTGCCTTCGGGGTTCATATTTTTGGGAAACGGACCCAGTCTATATGCCACTAAAATGTGGAACGCCCTACCCGAGATATTTTTTATTTAAAAAATAATAATCTCTCGTCTCCACTCACCTTCATTAAAATGGGTTTTGGTGAAGTGCCTTGCTCAGGGACACATCAGCCAAGGCCGGGACTCGAACCAGGGACCTTTCTGTTAATCTGAAAAATAAGTGGAAATATGAGTACAGTTACAGTTCTTCAACATTATAGGGTATAGGGTTAGCTTGAGTAAACGAATGAGTGACGAATATGATTGTCAATTTATGTAATCTAATTAGCTTGAGTAAATACTCAAGCTACACGGGTACAAAGCCAGTTGTTGGAGTGGTTTGCACCACTCAAAAACATGAGGGGAAAAAAACATCTCCTCAATGATAATCATAAAAGTAATCTATAGATGCATGTCTACTCTTCCATGTATAGTTGCAGCCCCTCATCCATCACAATTTTACCATTTAATGGTAAAATTGCGATTTACAGTAAGCAAGAACAAAAAACATGGTAATACATCAAATACATAAAGATTAGTCATCATGAATCATACATGAGCTTAAGAACCTAACAGTGGAATATCTCACAGAAAGGCTGCTCAGCTGCTCAGCTTAAAAATAGAATTATTGTACTTTTGACTCTGCTACATAAACTTAATACAGAAGATAAGCCCTATTTCAAACAGTGTGAAAATAACCGATCTACATGCACACATGTTGCACAATTATTTTTGATTGATTGATTGATTGAATACTTTAGCCAGAAATGTAAACGGTACGTGAGCTTGTAGATTTGCTGTATTCACTTCAATGCATTGGTATTAACAATGAAGTGTATTTGTACTTTTGAATACTTTGGTATTTGCTAGACTCAGTATATACTTTGTAGTATATACTTTTAAGGACAGGATGACACAAAACTTCCTCCAGCTAAACCAGTCCAAATCAGAAATGATTCTATTCGGCCCCTCTAGCTCAACCCTCTCCTTCCACCCACAACTTGCAAGTGCAATAGTATATAATATAATCCCCTGTGGTCCTCCCCTATCTGTTCCATCTATCTCCCCTATAGAGCGTCGCAGTCCCGCCTCCTACCCTGGACCAGGAAATGAAACCCAATGCATTATTCTCATAGACATTTCTTAAAGTATTTATTTAAAGACGGTTACGCCGCGGACAAAGCCAACTCGAGTCGTGACAACTCATGACAACACAAACAATATTTTGGACCAAACAAATAATTAGAAAGAAGAAAAAAACGGAAGGTTACAACACTTTTTTTGTTGTTTTTCTTCTTTGTAATTATTTGTTTGGTCCAAAATATTGTTTGTGTTGTCATGAGTTGTCACGACTCGAGTTGGCTTTGTCCGCGGCGTAACCGTCTTTAAATAAATACTTTAAGAAATGTCTATGAGAATAATGCATTGGGTTTCATTTCCTGGTCCAGGGTAGGAGGCGGGACTGCGACGCTCTATTGAGGATGAATTTGCACATGGAACTCTGTTCCATCTATTTAATCATGACCGTTGAGCCGATTCTACTCTATGGCTCCGATACATGGACACTTTCAAAGAAATTAGAGAAACGGCTGGATGGCATTTACACCCGCCTTCTAATGAGAGCGCAAAATCTGTCTTAGTAGAGCCACCCATCGACTAATCTAATATACGACAACCTTCCCCGTGTTTCTTCACTAGTCCGATCCAGAAGAACAGTTTGCCGGCCACTGCTACAGAGCTGACAATGAGGTTATATCTTCCCTTCTTCTCTGGAGTCCTGCCTCAAAGCAGACCAGAGGTAGAAAACTGTCGTTCCCTGATGTCATCGCTAGGGACACATGCATCAGTAAGTAGGAACTGGGGATGGCAATGAAGGACCGGAGAGTCTGGCATGGCATTGTGAAATCTATGATCTCGACCGCGGTCGAAAAATGATGATGATTTAATCATGTGATTGTGTGGTCCCCCTTATTTGATCTACTTATCATTTTATTGCCGTATTTTACTTTTTTTTTTAAATAATTTTTATCCCACGATTTTGTAACCCATTTTTCACCCGTGTCAAAGTATTTGACTATTTTTAACTGTGCATTATAGTGCTCTTATTAATGGATTGAGATGACTTGACTGGACTATCAGTGTTTCTTTCTGTCTTCGTCCTTTTGTTCTCTCTCTGTCGATACTACTGTGTGTTATGGTTGCACTAAACGGAATTTAATTGTATTTCTCATACAGTGACAATAAAATATCTTATCTTTTCTTATCTCTGTTCCCTGTCCGCAAATATCACACCTGCAGTCCGTAAACGTGGGTGTGATCTTTGACTGCGACCTCTCCTTCAACAAACAAATAACCACAGTTGTGCAATCATGTTACTGCCAGTTGTGAAATATTGCTAAAACCAAATCATTCCTGTCAGCCCCTGACCTTGACTATAGTACCACCAGTGGTACCAGTACCAGGGGAACCTCTGGTACTGGTACCACCAGTGTACCAGTACCAGGGGAACCTCTGGTCTAGATGAGACAAAATGCACTAATAAATTACTTACTTTTAATGTGATGAAATGTATCCCTGAATGAAATGCATGACGAAGTGTACACTTCACACTTTGTTTTATAATCCCAAATTCACATTTAAAAACACCACCTGTAAAGTATGAAAGTTCTACACAAGAATCCACTAGACTAGGCAACCCAAAGTAGAAGAACAAAAGTAGTGACTGATGTGTCAAGGTCAACTTTATTAGTCTGTCCCAAACTGGTCAATTCATTTCACATGCACGTCCCTGTTATAGATAATACTACTGTCAACCACCAGGGGGTGCTGCAGTGCACCCTGACCAAACAGTAGAGCCACTGTGTGACTGGCCGTTTCACATTGAAGTCACAGTTGACATGAGCTGGTAACAATTAACAGTGTGCCATGTGGTTACTGATGTGCGTGCGTGCGTGCGTGCGTGCGTGCGTGCGTGCGAGAGAGATAGGGGGATTACTTTTGCAATTTATTTTGGATCACGCCCCTTTTTCGCGTGCCAACGTGAAGTTTCAAGCCAATCGGACGCTGCGTTCATAATTTGAGGCATTTCGTTTAAAACGAGCCACTCCTGCAAACTTTGGATGCCACTCTAAGCCAATCAGGATGGAATGATGACCAATCGGACAGATCTGTCTTAATCACATGACCACAGAGATAAAGTGTACACATTTTTGTGATGTTTGGACAAAATCTGTACAGGTAATTAAACAAAAAAAAATACAATAAAACGTTTCGCAAAAATCTGCCTCCTGGTGGCGCTATAACAGGCCAATGTCTCTGACAGAGGGCGAAACGTAGTCTTGGCTATGCCTTCGGCCTGGCGGAGATGATACAAATTAGTATACAATAACATAAGAATGAGAATAATAGTAAAACAACATCATTATACAACTCATGTTCAGGTGGGGGTCCCTGGTACAACACATGTTCAGATGTGTGGGGGTCCCTGGTACAACACATGTTCAGGTGGGGGTCCCTGGTACAACACATGTTCAGGTGGGGGTCCCTGGTACAACACATGTTCAGATGTGTGGGGGTCCCTGGTACAACACATGTTCAGGTGGGGGTCCCTGGTACAACACATGTTCAGGTGGGGGTCCCTGGTACAACACATGTTCAGATGTGTGGGGGTCCCTGGTACAACACATGTTCAGGTGGGGGTCCCTGGTACAACACATGTTCAGGTGGGGGTCCCTGGTACAACACATGTTCAGATGTGTGGGGGTCCCTGGTACAACACATGTTCAGGTGGGGGTCCCTGGTACAACACATGTTCAGGTGGGGGTCCCTGGTACAACACATGTTCAGGTGGGGGTCCCTGGTACAACACATGTTCAGATGTGTGGGGGTCCCTGGTACAACTCATGTTCAGGTGGGGGTCCCTGGTACAACACATGTTCAGGTGGGGGTCCCTGGTACAACACATGTTCAGATGTGTGGGGGTCCCTGGTACAACTCATGTTCAGGTGGGGGTCCCTGGTACAACACATGTTCAGGTGGGGGTCCCTGGTACAACACATGTTCAGATGGGGGTCCCTGGTACAACTCATGTTCAGGTGGGGGTCCCTGGTACAACACATGTTCAGATGGGGGGTCCCTGGTACAACACATGTTCAGATGGGGTCCCTGGTACAACACATGTTCAGATGGGGGTCCCTGGTACAACACATGTTCAGATGGGGGTCCCTCGTACAACACATGTCCAGATGGGGGTCCCTGGTACAACACATGTCCAGATGGGGGTCCCTGGTACAACACATGTTCAGATGGGTGGGGGTCTCTGGTACAACTCATGTTCAGGTGGGGGTCCCTGGTACAACACATGTTCAGATGGGGTTCCCTGGTACAACACATGTTCAGATGGGGTTCCCTGGTACAACACATGTTCAGATGGGGTTCCCTGGTACAACACGTGTTCAGATGGGGTTCCCTGGTACAACACATGTTCAGATGGGGTTCCCTGGTACAACACATGTTCAGATGGGGGTCCCTGGTACAACACATGTTCAGATGGGGGTCCCCTGGGGCGGCGGTGGCTCAGGGGTAGAGTTTCCGGATGGTAACCGCAAGGTCGCCAGTTCGAACCCGGGCTCCCCCAGAGTTAGTGTCCTTGAGCAAGACACTGAACCACTAATTGCTCCTGATGTGCTGGTTGGTACCTTGCATGGTTTCCTCTGCCATCAGTGTATGAATGTGTGTGTGAATGGGTGAACGTAATGAAAAATCTATGTAAAGCGCCTTGGATAAAGGCGCTATATAAATGCACCATTTACCTGGTACAACACATGTTCAGATGGGGGTCCCTGGTGCAAGTAAATATTAATTTGGGGGTTTGAGAACCACTGCTGTTAGGGTGCATTTGGACCCCTAGTGTGGTCTGGGGACCCCAGGGATCCTTGAGGGGGTTCCAGGGGTCCTTGAAGACATATCTGGTCTTATCTGTCTGTCTCTCTTATCTGTCTGTCTCTCGTCATGCCCAAATATGGAGTGATGTGACGATGTCAGACTCACTCAGACATGTGGAGTAAACATGGCGACCTGATGTGACCCTCGTATAGAGACTCTATCTCTGCTCACACAGAAACACTGAGGAGCCATACTCCAACCCGAACCCAACACATAGCGGTTCAGTGGACGTGATCTGGAAGGTGTACAGGTGGGTCAGAGTGTCCTCTGAGGACACGTCATAGAAGGACAGAGTCCCAGCGGGACGGTCCACGTACACTGCTACTCTGTAGACGCTGTTGGAGCATCTACAGGGACAGACGGGGAGGACAGTCCTCTTCCTATTGTGTCTGACAGAGTAACTGTTACCATCCCACTCCAGACTCCAGGACATGACAGTCTCTCCAAGCCTACAGTCATCACCCAGTCCTTTCCTCCTTCTTCTGTCAGTCCCTGCTATAGTAACCATTCCACTGCACTCTACCTCAGAGTACCAGCGTTCGCTCACACTCTCTGCACTAAGAACCTGAGGGTCTCCATTAAACCTCTCTGGATGAGGAGGATACTGATGACGCTGTCCCCCCACCCGTGTGACCTCCCTGTTGTTCTCAGACAGAGTGAGCCAGCAGTGTGCTGTGTTTGTGTCCAGTGTGAGACGCTGGAAATCTGATGAGAAAACAACACAGTAAACATTAAAAACATTATTCACTAACACACATGCATACACACGTGCGCACACACACACACACACTCTCTCAGGCCCTGTACACACATATCAGACGAACAGTCTCTGTTCTGTCCGTGTTTCAATGCTTTTCCAATGGAAGTCACGAATTTTGACCAAACACGTGACGTGTGTGTGTGTACAGGGCCTCACACACACACACAAACGAAGACATGCGCACATGCACACACAAACATGAAGATGTGCAGAGGCACACACACACACACACACACACACACACACACACACACACACACACACACACACACACACACACACACACACACACACACACACACACACACACACACACACACACACACACACACACACACACACACACACACACACACACACACACACACACACACACAGGTGTCTCTCAGGGCTCTGTACCACTGGTTCTCAACCTGTGGATTGGGATCCCCAGTTCAGATATGATTATTGTGGGGGGTCCCCAGTTAAGATATGATTATTGTGGGGGTCCCCAGTTCAGATATGATTATTGTGGGGGGTCCCCAGTTCAGATGATTATTATGGGGGGTACCCAGGTCAAATAGAGACGGACGGACGGACAGACAGACAGACAGACAGACAGACAGACAGACAGACAGACAGACAGACAGACAGACAGACAGACAGACAGACAGACAGACAGACAGACAGACACTCACATCTTGAAAGGAGTCGAGGATTAATCCAGTGATCTATCCAGTGTTCTCCTCCATGATTCACACTGTAGGAAGAAATGATAAAACATTTCTATTACCATTGAATGATACAGAGAGTATGAACATGCATCACTTCATTAAGACTCTTCAGCTCACATTCACCATTAAACATTTATTGCAAAGCTATTGAATAAAGCAGTGGTTCTCAACCAGTGGTCCAGGGACCACGAGTGGTCCTTAAGGGGGCTCCAGGTGGTCCCCAGCTAAATGATGGAGAGTTGGTAACAAAGTGGACCCTTAGAGATCTTTAACTCTTGAGAGTGAAAAATGAAACCAAATGGACCCTCCCGGGTGCATTTGGTTTCATTTTACGCTCTCAAGTTAAATTACTGTTAAAAATCTGCATCACTAAATTTACAAGATGTCTTCACAATTAGAGAATGTAGAAGAATTGTTATTTTGATCAACGTTTGCTTGTTTCTCTACAACAAAATATTGTATGTTTTAGGTCTGAGAGGCTAAATGTCATGGTCCATGGCTCAAATGCTGAATAAATAATGGTCCTTAAGCTTGATATGAAAAAGGTTGACCACCTACTTAGTCTCTAAACACTGACCAACATGGACACAGTCCTATAGAGCGTTGCAGTCCCACCCCCTTTCATAACGACGCCAGGCCCCGGAAATAGTTCCCAATGTATTTTTCCCATAGACATTTCAAAACGTATTAAGCAAACTCTTGTCGTGACAAATCATGACAACAAACACAATATTTTGGACCAAACAAATAATTACAAAGAAGAAAAACAACAACAAAAAGTGTTGTAACCTGCCGTTTTCTTCTTCTTTCTAATTATTTGTTCAGCCCGAAAAATTGTGTTTGTTGTCATGATTTGTCACGACAAGAGTTGGCTTTGTCCGCGGCGTAAACGTCTTTAAATAAATACTTTCTGAAAAGTCTATGAGGAAAATGAACAGGGATTTATTTTCCGGGTCTCTTGAGGGGGCGGGACTGCAACGCTCTATAGTCTACTCACTAACCAACATGGACACAGTCCTATAGTCTACTCACTAACCAACATGGACACAGTCCTATAGTCTACTCACTAACCAACATGGACACAGTCCTATAGTCTACTCACTAACCAACATGGACACAGTCCTATAGTCTACTCACTAACCAACATGGACACAGTCCTATAGTCTACTCACTAACCAACATGGACACAGTCCTATAGTCTACTCACTAACCAACATGGACACAGTCCTATAGTCTACTCACTAACCAACATGGACACAGTCCTATAGTCTACTCACTAACCAACATGGACACAGTCCAAGTCGACTCACTTGACAGTCTCCAGTCCAGCAGAGAGCAGCGTCTGCTCAGCATCTCCTCCTGGGTGGTTACAGCTGAGGTCCACATGCTTCAGATGGGAGGAGGGGTTGGGGGCTACAGCTGAAGCCAGAGAAGAACAGCCTTTCTCTGTGATCGCACAGCCTGACAACCTGCAGAGAAATACACACTTTAACAAACTGCTGTTGATGCTCCAGTACAGAGAAAACTCTATTTACCTCAGTCTGCAGTACAGAGAAAACTCTATTTACCTCAGTCTGCAGTACAGATCCACACAGAATAAAACTCTATTTACCTCAGAGTCTGCCGTACAGATCCACACAGAGAGAAAACTCTATTTACCTCAGAGTCTGCAGGTGACAATGTGGACTCTTCACTCCGGCACATAGAAGCTCAATTCCGGAGTCCTGCAGGTTGTTCAAAGTCAGGTCTAATTCGCTCAAATGGGGACTGGAGGCGAGAGCCGAGGCCAGAACTTCACAGCTTCTCTCCGACAACCAGCAGTGAATCAGTCTAAATGGAGAATACAACCAGGAGAGAGAGAGAGAGAGAGAGAGAGATTTTAAAACAAATAAAATACATATTCCTGCCATACAATTTTTGTTGGCTCATAAAAGCATACGTTTTCCACATAAAGCTTCTCTCCCACTGGGTTTTTAGATATTGATCCAAAGTTCATGTTTAGAACGCTTTGTGCAATTTGATCAAACTGTCGGGGGCTGACCAGCCTGCGCGGGGGCTTACTGACGTCTAGTTACGCCCCTGATGCTCAACACCAATTAAGAATTAACATTAATATAAATATCATTCAAAACTAGGGGATGACACTCTGACAAAACACATTCAACCACTCACTCGTGTCATCAGAGGTATTTAGTGTTTTAAATGTAGTATCTCAGCATAAAGACTACATACATTAGTCACTGTATCTTATCAATATTAAGGTCAGTGTGAGTTACCACGATATCAACCTTATCCACACTTCAAGTACCACCTCCATAATAACTGCATTATAATCACTTACTATAACAGAACGTAACCAAATCAAAATAAAAATTGTATATGAATCGGACCTGAGAATCTCCAGACAACAGTTTGGGCTCTTCAGTGCAGCACAGATGAAATCCACTCCGGAATCCCTCAAGCCGTTTCCACTCAAGTCCAGTTCTCTCAAATGGGACGGATTGGAGCTGAGAATTGAAGCCACAACTTCAATGTGTTCCTTTTGGAGGTTACAGCCAGCAAGTCTGTAATTACAGGTTAAATGTAAAATCAGAGATGATCAAAACAGACCATGTTCACTGTCAAGGAGGTTCCCTGTGGTGCTGTCTGAAATGTGTGTGTTTGGATTATTTTCTGGCTAAGCAAATAAGAGGCATATTGAATTTAAATGTTCTCATAACTTTCCACTGTTTTAATTTGATTGGAATACAAACATTAAATAATGAAAATAACAACTGCTGCTGTTTCTCCAATCTGACAGTGAAGTGAAGAAATGTTCTGTCAACAGATGAACAGCCTGTACGACCGCATGACATTTGTTAAATATTTTGGTTTGCTTAACAAAGTCCTCTGTGAACGCTAAGCAGACCTAATGCAAAATGCAACAACGTAAACATTTAATCCTTGATCCAGAGTCCAGACCCAAAGGTATGGCTCCCCCATATCTTGCAAGTATGATCGAACCCTACAAACCCTCCCGCGCACTCAGATCAGCCAACGCAGGGAAGCTGGAAGTACCTTCACTAAATACAGCCGGGACAATGCTCCACACGTCCCAAACTCTTCTCCCTTCTGGCTCCAAAACTATGGAATGCACTTCCCATTACAATCAGAACTGATTCACTCAAAATCTTCCGTTGTAGTCTGAAAACCCACCTCTTCAGACTCCATCATGGCCCGTAGCACTTACACTAGCCCCTTAGATACCACTTTATGTAGACTTAGATAGCATTTTATACAGACTTATAGCATAACTAGCATAACTACTTTTTATGTATGTGATGTATTGCCATGTTTTTTGTTCTATCTTATTGTAAATCACTCTGGATTAAGAGCGTCTGCTAAATCAAAATGCCTAAATTGTAAATTGTAAAGGCACCTAAAAGATCTTCAATCTAGTTCTTCAGACATTAGCAGGATGTCAGTAAGAACAGAGAAGTGGAACGTGTAAACGTAATGACCAAGCTCATTGTTCAAAAGACCATCCTCTGTACACCCCTTCACTAAAGGTACGGCCCATTTCTCATTTGGTATAGTCTGTTTTCATTGTAGAATAACTAATGAGGACACTGGTAAATAGTACAGAGAGGACTTGACTTGTTGTTCTGGGTGGTACCATGTTTCTCCCCACACACAAATTATGTAAAAATAATAACACAAATGCCATGTCTCTGTACGTGTGTGTAATCAACGTAACTCGAGAACCGTTTGACAGACTTCAAATTCGACACACGTGTTCCACACCCCACAGGAAGTGCAGTGCCTGGTTGTCCAGAACCGCCACAAAAGGCCTCGATCTGCCCGGGCTCTGGACCTTATCACCCATATATCTCCATATATGGAGCTGGCCTGTTCTGACACCACAACACTTCATATTTGGGCATGCCTGACACAGAACTCCATATATAGGAATAAACACAGAGAGGCACATACAGAAATCTCCATATATGGGCATAAAAGGGACACAGACATAATAACTGGTTGGGCAGGCATTTCCAACTTGCATCGTTCCAAGTAGGCCAGTGCCCAACGGTCACCGCTCTAGTAAATATGAAGTGAGCTGAAATTATATCATTCACCACAGTATTCATATTATAATCACATGTTAAATTACCAATATGTTAATGTATTACTGTGAATTCATCTGACCTTAAAGTCTCCAGTCTACAATTGGGACTCTTCAATGCAGCCCCCAGCAGATCCAGGTTCATCAGGTGGTTATGACTTAAGTCCAGGTGTCGTAGATGGGACGGATTGGAGCTGAGAGCTGAAGCCACACCTTCAATGTGTTCCTTCTTGAGGTTACAGCCAACAAGTCTGTAATTACAGATTAAATGTAAAATCAGAGATGATCAAAACAGAACAAACCACATTCACTGTCAAGGAGGTTCCCTGTGGTGCTGTCTGAAATGTGTGTGTTTGGATACTTTTCTGGCCAAGCAAATAAATGGCATATTGAATTTAAATGTTCTCATAACTTTCCACTGTTTTAATTTGATTGGAATACAAACATTAAATAACTCGCTGTTTCTCCACTCTATGACAGTGAAGTGAAGAAATGTTCTGTCAACAGATGAACAGCCTGCAAAATGCAACAACGTAAACATTCCATCTAGTTCTTCAGACATTAGCAGGATGTCAGTAAGAACAGAGAACAGAGAAGTGGAAGACAAATGGAAAGCATGGAACTTACATGTAAATGTATTAAGTAACGTGTAAACGTAATGACCAAGCTCATTGTTTAAAAGACCATCCTCTGTACACCCCTTCACTAATGGTACGGTCCGTTTCTCATTTGGTATAGTCTGTTCATTGTAGAATAACTATGAGGACACTGGTAAATAGTACAGAGAGGACTGTAGTAGGACTGTAGCATCTCAGCATGAAGACTACATACATTAGTCACTGTATCTTATCAATATTAAGGTCAGTGTGAGTTGCCATGATATCAACCTTATCCACACTTCAAATAAAGTACCACCTCCATAATAACTGCATTATAATCTTCACTTATGATGTCTCTGTTCTTCAGGGTTCTGTGGAGATTTTACCTAATTCCTTTGTTGAAGTTGCTGTTGAAATGAATATGGAGATCCAAGCAGGCACATAATCCTTCTTTCCATTTATTGGTCAGCAATCAGTTACAGACAGGTTACAGATATCATCGTTCCAGTTACAGCATATTGAGGCCTTCGTCCCAGGCAGAATGCCTAGTCCCCCCTTGTATCTCTCTCTGCTGTATCTCACTCACTCTCACACCCTATCTCACTGATCCCCTGTCCATCTTATACCCTGCATCTCTACATGTGGGTGTCACCTTGTGTGGGTGTGTGTGTGTGTGTGTGTGTGTGTGTGTGTGTGTGTGTGTGTGTGTGTGTGTGTGTGTGTGTGTGTTGGTTGGCCCTTAAGGCTCAGTCAACAAGTTGTGACAGACCACCTGTGGTGGTGGTCTGTTTTGAAAGCATTCCTAAGTCATAAAACCTCACAATGTCCATTATATAGCAGGATGAACTCACAGCTGTTGCAAACGGACTGTCTTAAAGTGTCCCTAGGCTTATTTAGTAACGTGCTATCCAAAGATGAACTCTTCACTCATTGGGACTCAATGTGACCTCCTATAAGCCGAAGTGTTATGTGTACAATTATGACATAGTTTGAGAGGCATAAGCTATCAAAATATACATCACTTACTATAACAGAACGTAACCAAATCAAAATAAAAACGTTAATTAAATCTAACCTCAGAATCTCCAGACAACAGTTTGGGCTCTTCAGTGCGGCACAGATGAGATCCACTCCGGAATCCTTCAAGACGTTTCCACTCAAGTCCAGTTCTCTCAAATAGGACGGATTGGAGCTGAGAGCTGAAGCCACAACTTCAATGTGTTCCTTCTTGAGGTTACAGCCAACAAGTCTGTTATTACAGATTAAATGTAAAATCAGAGATGATCAATTCAAAACAGAACAGACCAAGTTCACTGTCAAGGAGGTCCCCTGTGGTGCTGTCTGAAATGTGTGTGTTTGGATACTTTTCTGGCTAAGCAAATAAGAGGCATTTAAATGTTCTCATAACTTCCCACTGTTTTCATTTGATTGGAATACAAACATTAAAGATGGAGTGCCACGATTTATTTCCACCCTAAAACATGATCATCAGGTATTATTATAATATAAGGAGGAATAACTTTTTCCAAAAAGTGAACAGTATTTGTTAAAATCATGCTTGTATGTGGACACGCCCACCAGTTCATTAAGTATGCCTGGCTTGCCGTGTGGGTGGTGAATGGTGATCCACCTGAACTGAAGCCGCACCCACAGTAGTTGTATGATAAAGAGGGAGGGGTTAGGGGAGGGGCTGATAATGTGATGTCACTAAATTACCGTTTATTTCATTGGCCCGTTTGACTGTCAAGGGTTCAGCCTCCAGGAAGAAACCCTAAATACAAAGTTAATACACCATTGCACATAAAAACGACTCCAAGGTGTCTAATGAAGTACTGTCACCTCATAGACACATGAAAAAATGGGGGAAAAATTGTGGCACTCCATCTTTAAATAATGAAAATAACTCGCTGCTTTTTCTCCACTCTATGACAGTGAAGTGAAGCAATGTATGTTCTGTCAACAGATGAACAGCCTGTACGACCACATGTCATTTGTTAAATATTTTGGTTTGCTTAACAAAGTCCTCTGTGAACGCTAATCAGACCTAATGCAAAATGCAACAACGTAAACATTTGATCCTTGATCCAGACCTTGTAAGCAAACTTTAGGTGTGAAAGGCACCTAAAAGATCTTCAATCTAGTTATTCAGACATTAGCAGGTACCCAGGGGGCAAACCTATGGAGCCAGAACAGTCTTACAAGTCTCACAGTAGATATTACAGATTTGTAACTCACAAGTTCAGATTTGCAACTCACATGAGTGAACTCACAGGTTCGCATTTGTGTTTTGTATCCACAAGTTCAGATTTGTGTTTTGTATCTGTATTTTGCATCTGTGTTTTGTATCCGTGTTTCGCATCTGTGTTTTGTATTTGTGTTTTGTATTTGTGTTTTGTATCTGTAATTCGAATCTGTGTTTTGTATCCGTGTTTCACATCTGTGTTTTGTATTTGCGTTTTGTATCTGTAATTTGCATCTGTGTTTTGTATCCGTGTTTCGCATCTGTGTTTGAAACACAAATGCAAAAAACAGATGTGAAACACGGATACAAAACACAGATGCAAATTACAGATACAAAACACAAATACAAAACACAAATACAAAACACAGACGCGAAACACGGATACAAAACACAAATCTGAACTTGTGGATACAAAAGACAAATGTGAACCTGTGAGTTCACTCACGTGAGTTGCAAATCTGAGCTTGTGAGTTACAAATCTGTGAGACCTTTGAGACTACTTTTGAGACTCTTCTGACGTTGGGCGTTAACGAACGTCCTCATTGGCTGAGGGAATCTGTCAATCAGAATGATTGACAGATTCCTCGGCCAATCAGATCGGTCCGCCTTCAGCCAATCCTATGGCTCTAATGCCCTGGGGGCACGCTGGTCCATAGCTCTAATGCCCGGGGGGCACGCTGGTCCATAGCTCTAATGCCCTATGGCGGGGGGCACGCTGGTCCATAGCTCTAATGCCCTATGGCGGGGGGCACGCTGGTCCATAGCTCTAATGCCCAATGGCGGGGGGCACGCTGGCCCATAGCTCTAATGCCCTATGGTGGGGGGCACGCTGGTCCATAGCTCTAATGCCCTATGGCGGGGGGCACGCTGGTCCATAGCTCTAATGCCCAATGGCGGGGGGCACGCTGGCCCATAGCTCTAATGCCCTATGGTGGGGGGCACGCTGGTCCATAGCTCTAATGCCCTATGGCGGGGGGCACGCTGATCCATAGCTCTAATGCCCAATGGCGGGTGGCACGCTGGCCCATAGCTCTAATGCCCTATGGTGGGGGGCATGCTGGTCCATAGCCCTAACGCCCTATGGTGGGGGGCACGCTGGTCCATAGCCCTAACGCCCTATGGCGGGGGGCACGCTGGTCCATAGCTCTAACACCCTATGGCTGGTCCATTAGAGCTATGGACCAGCGTGCCCCCCGGGCGTTAGAGCTATGGACCAGCGTGCCCCCCGCCATAGGGCGTTAGAGCTATGGACCAGCGTGAGTTACAAATCTGTGAGACCTTTGAGACTACTTTTGAGACTCTTCTGACGTTGGGCGTTAACGAACGTCCTCATTGGCTGAGGGAATCTGTCAATCAGAATGATTGACAGATTCCTCGGCCAATCAGATCGGTCCGCCTTCAGCCAATCCTATGGCTCTAATGCCCTGGGGGCACGCTGGTCCATAGCTCTAATGCCCGGGGGGCACGCTGGTCCATAGCTCTAATGCCCTATGGCGGGGGGCACGCTGGTCCATAGCTCTAATGCCCTATGGCGGGGGGCACGCTGGTCCATAGCTCTAATGCCCAATGGCGGGGGGCACGCTGGCCCATAGCTCTAATGCCCTATGGTGGGGGGCACGCTGGTCCATAGCTCTAATGCCCTATGGCGGGGGGCACGCTGGTCCATAGCTCTAATGCCCAATGGCGGGGGGCACGCTGGCCCATAGCTCTAATGCCCTATGGTGGGGGGCACGCTGGTCCATAGCTCTAATGCCCTATGGCGGGGGGCACGCTGATCCATAGCTCTAATGCCCAATGGCGGGTGGCACGCTGGCCCATAGCTCTAATGCCCTATGGTGGGGGGCATGCTGGTCCATAGCCCTAACGCCCTATGGTGGGGGGCACGCTGGTCCATAGCCCTAACGCCCTATGGCGGGGGGCACGCTGGTCCATAGCTCTAACACCCTATGGCTGGTCCATTAGAGCTATGGACCAGCGTGCCCCCCGGGCGTTAGAGCTATGGACCAGCGTGCCCCCCGCCATAGGGCGTTAGAGCTATGGACCAGCGTGCCCCCGCCATAGGGCATTAGAGCTAAGGAACAGCGTGCCCCCGCCATTGGGCATTAGAGCTATGGACCAGCGTGCCCCCCGCCATAGGGCGTTAGGGCTATGGACCATCGTGCCCCCCACCATAGGGCATTAGAGCTAAGGAACAGCGTGCCCCCGCCATTGGGCATTAGGGCTATGGACCAGCGTGCCCCCACCATAGGGCATTAGAGCTATGGACCAGCGTGCCCCCCGCCATAGGGCATTAGAGCTATGGACCAGCGTGCCCCCCGCCATAGGGCATTAGAGCTATGGACCAGCGTGCCCCCCAGGCGTTAGAGCTATGGACCAGCGTGCCCCCCACCATAGGGCATTAGAGCTATGGACCAGCGTGCCCCCAGGGCATTAGAGCCATAGGATTGGCTGAAGGCGGACCGATCTGATTGGCCGAGGAATCTGTCAATCAGAATGATTGACAGATTCCCTCAGCCAATGAGGACGTTCGTTAACGCCCAACGTCAGAAGAGTCTCAAAAGTAGTCTCAAAGGTCTCACAGATTTGTAACTCACAAGCTCAGATTTGCAACTCACGTGAGTGAACTCACAGGTTCACATTTGTCTTTTGTATCCACAAGTTCAGATTTGTGTTTTGTATCCGTGTTTCGCGTCTGTGTTTTGTATTTGTGTTTTGTATCTGTAATTTGCATCTGTGTTTTGTATCCGTGTTTCACATCTGTTTTTTGCATTTGTGTTTCAAACACAGATGCGAAACACGGATACAAAACACAGATGCAAATTACAGATACAAAACGCAAATACAAAACACAGATGTGAAACATGGATACAAAACACAGATTCGAATTACAGATACAAAACACAAATACAAAACACAGATGCGAAACACGGATACAAAACACAGATGCAAAATACAGATACAAAACACAAATCTGAACTTGTGGATACAAAACACAAATGTGAACCTGTGAGTTCACTCACGTGAGTTGCAAATCTGAACTTGTGAGTTACAAATCTGTAATATCTACTGTGAGACTTTTGAGACTTTTCTGACTCCATACAAACCACCCTTTTTTTAGGAAACCTGCATTTGTCATAACATACAAAGTTGTCCACCAGAAATAATATCTATGACCCCATAGGTTCACAACCTATATGGACAACTCGGTCAATTTTGTTGCGAAAGTCCAATATGGCCGCCCCCAATATTAGCCCCTATTAGTTATAATGGGGGGTGAATAGGGCAAAATTAAACTGATTGATATTTCCACGAAACTTCTCAGGTTGATCAATGATATGAATACGGACATTTTTTGTATTGCAAGTTTCCATGAAATCCAATATGGCCGCCACAATATGGCCGCCACATTATTAGCACCAACAAAATAGGTTTTGGCTCTAACTGCTGAACCAGATAAGCTAGAAATGCAAACTTGGTGTCTATTTCATGGTTTCTGACCATGAGAGACTCAATGGAATACCTATTTTCATTATTGGGTGTGTCTGGACCCTTATTGTGCATATTTACAAGATGGTGGCTACCCGAAATAGTGCTTTACCATGATTTCTACCATGATTGTTGACTGTTTTGGCAAACACAAGCAATATTAATCCATTGGCTAAGATTCATGGCACAGAAGGAACATATTTTCTTGAGCTTGCATATTGTCAAAATGGCTGCAAACATGAAAAAGAAAAGACATTACATTTCCTGTCAGATCCTATTACCCAGGGGGGGCAAACCACTCCTTTTTTGGATACCTGCATTTGCCATAACATCAAAGGTTGTCCACCAGAAATATCTACCCAATAGAATCACAACCTATGTGGACACACCGGTCAATTTCTTTGCTGGAAATCCAATATGGCCACCACAATATTAGCCCCAATTAGCCTATAATGCGGGTGAATAGGGCAACAAAACTTCACAGTTTGATCAATGATATGAATACCATAATTTTTTGTATTGGAAGTTTCCATGATATCCAATATAGCCACCACAATACTAGCACCCAGAAAATAGGTTTGGCTCTAAATTCTGAACCAGATGAGCTAGAAATACAAACTCATGGTTTCTAACCACGAAAGATATTATTGTTCTGGGGTGTTTCTTTGCAGAAATACATCCCTCTGGCTGTATTTTGGTTTTGTTCTACCGTTTGTTGGCATTTCCTCTGTTTATGTTGACAATCATCCCTGGCAGGGACGTGCATCGCCAAGCCGGACATCCCTTCCTTCAGTGAGTCTCGATGGTCTCTCAGTGACAGGAATGCAGTCCCCTGTCCATCTACAGAGCCAGCCTGGCCTATGTCAATGAACAAGACAATATCATGTAGCTGTATCAAAGGCTGCCAGAAAATCTGTTCATGTGCCAGGGACTGGAGACAAGATGCTTCACTCCATTCCCGACTGGGAATGTCTCAGATGCATGCATCATTCTGTGTGCTCTTCATGGGCCCAAAACCACTGGCTCAACTCCAGTCCGCTCCTCTCCTCTGCACACTGGGAAGAGCACTTCAGTGAGGTCTTAAACAGAGAGTCCTCAATTTCCGAAGAGGATATTGCCACGATACCCCAGCTGCCAATCAAAGCTGATCTGGCTGACCCCCCCACCAGTGCAGAGACAGTGAAAGCACTCCAACAAACCACTTCTGGAAAGGCACCAGGAGGTGATGGGTTGCCCACAGACATCTACAAGAATGGAGGCATGGCACCTGTACCAGGTAATCTGGATAGGGGGAAGTCCCTCAAGACTTCAAGGACGCATCCATAGTGCATGTTTACAAGAGTAAAGGGGACAGGGCATACTGCGATAACCATCATGGTTTAGCCCTCCTGAGTCCTGAACATCACAGGAAAGATCTTAGCAAGAATCATCCTCAACCGGCTAATCAGCCATGCTGAGAATGTTGTCCCTGGATCCCAATGTGGTTTCCATGGAGGCAGAGGTACCTGTAACATGATCTTTTCCATTTGCCAGCTGCAAGAAAAGTGCAGAGAGCAGAAGGGTCTCTATATGGTGTTTGTCAACCTCACCAAGGCCTTTCACACAGTCAATCGTGAGGGCCTGTGGCAGATCCCTGGCAAGTTTGGCTGTCCAGGGACATCTCATCGCGTCCTTTCATGACAGGATGCCAGCCAGAGTCCAAGATAATGGTGATGCATCCCCAGTCAGGAATGGAGTGAAGCTCCTGCTGCATCTTGTCTCCAGTCCCTGGCACATGAACAGATTTTCTGGCATAGGCCAGGCTGGCTCTAGATGGACAGGGGACTGAATTCCCATCACTGAGAGACCATCCATACTCAGTGAAGGGATGTCCGGCTTGGTGATGCACGTCCCTGCCAGGGATGATTGTCAACATAAACAGAGGAAATGCCAACAGAAACAGTAGAACAAAACCAAAATACAGCCAGAGGGATGTCTTTCTGCAAAGAAACACCCCAGAACAATAATACTTAATAGAGGGAGATTATGGCTAAAATATTTATATATCTCTCGTGGTTAGAAACCATGAGTTTGTATTTATAGCTCATCTGGTTCAGAATTTAGAGCCAAACCTATTTTCTGGGTGCTAGTATTGTGGTGGCCATATTGGATATCATGGAAACTTCCAATACAAACCATTATGGTATTCATATCATTGATCAACCTGTGAAGTTTCGTGGAAATATCCCTCAGTTAAAAATGTTGCCCTATTCACCCGCATTATAGGCTAATGGGGTGGTGGCCATATTGGATTTCCAGCAAAGAAATTGACCGGTGTGTCCATATAGGTTGTGATTCTATTGAGTCATAGATATTTCTATATGCAAGCTCAAGAAAATATGTTCCTTCTGTGCCGTGAATCTTAGCCAATGGATTAATATTGCTTGTGTTTGCCAAAAAAGTCAACAATCATGGTAGAAATCATGGTAAAGCACTATTTCGGGTAGCCACCATCTTGTAAATATGCACAATAAGGGTCCAGACACACCCAATAATAAAAATAGGTATTCCATTGAGTCTCTCATGGACAGAAACCATGAAATAGACACCAAGTTTGCATTTCTAGCTCATCTGGTTCAGAAGTTAGAGCCAAAACCTATTTTCTTGGTGCTAATATTGGCGGCCATATTGTGGCGGCCATATTGGATTTCATGGAAACTTGCAATACAAAAGACTTTCGTATTCATATCATTGATCAACCTGAGAAGTTTCGTGGAAATATCTCTCAGTTTAAAAAATTGCCCTATTCACCCCCCATTATAACTAATAGGGGCTAATATTGGGGGTGGCCATATTGGACTTTCGCAACAGAATTTACCGAGTTGTCCATATAGGTTGTGATCCTATGGGGTCATAGATATTATTTCTGGTGGACAACTTTGTATGTTATGACAAATGCAGGTCAACCCCCTTTGCCCCCTGGGTAAGGATGTCAGTAAGAACAGAGAAGTGGAAGACAGATGGAAAGCATGGAACTTACATTTAAATGTATTAAGTAACGTGTAAACGTAATGACCAAGCTCATTGTTTAAAAGACCATCCTCTGTACACCCCTTCACTAATGGTACGGTCCATTTGGTCTGTTTTCATTGTAGAATAACTAATGAGGACACTGGTAAATAGTACAGAGATGACTTGACTTCTCACACGAAGTGAAGGTCTCACTGAACTGAATTGACTGTTTCTTTCGATCTTCATGTCCAATAGCAATTGATGTGCTCTTCAAAATAAGGGTTGAGCGGTAGAATCCTGGCGGGTAAAGTGTTAACTGCAATGATGATCTTATCTCTCACAATAACTCTATCTGTGTGTGTGTGTGTGTGTGTGTGTGTGTGTGTGTGTGTGTGTGTGTGTGTGTGTGTGTGTGTGTGTGTGTGTGTGTGTGTGTGTGTGTGTGTTTAATGAAATCATGAATGTAGTATGAGTGAAGGTTGCTCTAACATGACATTCTTATGACTACTAACCTGGCCTTTTTGCAGTTCCTCACAGCTGAGACCAGTCTCAGTCGCCCCCCCTGTGATGTGTTGCATTTCTGCAGGTCCAACTCCTCCAGAACCTCCTCTGACATCTGCAGCATGGAGGCCAGAGCTGAACACTGGGGCTCAGAGAGTTCCTTTCCTGACTCCAGGTACTGTTGGATCCCCTGACTTACTGAGGGTTCGTTCATCTCCATCAGACAGATGAAGATGTTGATACATCTGTCAGGAGAGGCACTGCAGGGATCCATCTTCTTCAGGTTGCTGATGGCTCTCTGGATCTCCTCTGGACTGTTCTCTGTCTGACCCAGCAGACCTCCTAACAGACTCTGGTTGGACTGTAGTGAGAGACCATGAAGGAAACGGACAAAGAGGTCCAGGCGACCACTCTCACTCTGCAGGGTTTTCTTCATAGCAGCCTCCAGGAAGTCAGACAGGGAACTGTCACTGTTGTAACTATCATCTTCCAGGAATGTCTTCAGGACCTCCGTGTTCTTCTGAGTGAAACAGTGGAACAGGTAGACTGCAGCCAGAAACTCCTGGATGCTCAGATGAACGAAGCAGTAGACCGTTTTGTGGAAGAAAGAACCGTCTTCTTTGAAGAAGGTTGTGCAAAAGCCCAAGTTCTTCAAGTCCTTGATTACATCAAGACCACACGCTTTCAGGTCCTCCTCATAGAAAATGATGTTGCCTTTTTTCAGTTGGTGAAACGCCAGCTTGCCCAGCTTCAGAAGAACTTCTCCTGCAACCTTTATGAGCTTCTCTCTGTCTGCCTCGCCTAGTGCAGGATTCTCCCGCTGTATCTCACCCATCAGGAAGTGGCAGAACAGCTCAACCAGGGTTTTGGGCAGCTTGAATGTCGTCCCCATGTTCTTCACAACGGTAGCAAGGATCCAACAGAAGACTGGGCTTTCACACATGGTGAGGAGGATCTTTGATTCTTTGATCTGTGAGAAGATTGATCTGGCCTGGGTCTCATCACTGAACGTCTTCTGGAAGAACTCCTCCTTCTGGTCATCTCTGATGAACCCTCGTACTTCTGTCATCCTGTTTACAAACTCCTTAGGGATGTGATTGGCTGCTACAGGTCGTGAGGTTATCCAGATGCGAGCAGAGGGGAGGAGCTTCCCCAGGGCTGGACTGGGACAAAAATTCGGCCCGGGCATTTTCGCGTGAATTTGGCCCAGACCGGCCCACCACAACCAGCGCGCAGATAGGCAACATAATATTATGTGGCCCCCCCCCTGCACTGCACCGCCGGGGGGGGTCAGGGGGGGCTCTACCCCAGAATGGCAGCACGCCCGGACCTTTTCTGGTGGCCTGCCGCCTATTGGCCTGCCTGCCTGTCCAAAAAAAAAAAAAAAAAAAAAAAAAAAATGTTTTTTTTTTTGTTTTTTTTCATGGCGGCCCCCTACGGTCGCGGCCCACCGGGCAAATGCCCGGTATGCCCGGTGGCCAGTCCAGCCCTGAGCTTCCCCTTGATGAGGTTTACAAGGAGATCTTCCACTGGGTAAGAGTCGTTGACATTCATGAGACCAATTTCCGTGCTGAAATCAAACTGGAAATTATTTTCATCATAACCATCCATAACAAACATGACTTTGAAGGGGCTGTCGTTGTAGTCTCCTGACTTCTGCAATTCAGTGAAGATATGATTAAGAATGTCTTCCTCAATAAATCTGGTTTCCACGATGCAGCAGTGAATTAGCTGTGCCAAAGTAAACTTTTGTCCCTTGATTAGATTTAACTGGCGGAACTTGAGCGGGAACACGAGGTGTGGATCTTGGGGGAAACATTTCTTGGCCCAGTCAAACACAAATTTGTGTACGAGGAAAGTTTTGCCAATTCCTGCCCAGCCAACGGTCAGCACTGTTCTTTTGATCAATCCAGAAAGGTCTTTGAAGATTTGACAGAGTTGGATTTCTGTTCCCTCTCCTGCCTTCTTCATTTCCATCTGTCTGACTTCATGATGGCTGTGGATGTCTGTGACGTTGATGTGTACATTGTAGAGCGGGGTGAAGACGTTTTTAAACATGACCTCAGGCTGTGTGCCCAGTTTTACACTCAGATATGTGTTGTTCATGTTGCGTTGAAGCTTATTTTCATAGTCAGTGATATGAAGATATCCTGGTGTTCTCTCCAACAGACCTGTAGCGAACAAAGCATTTCCAAGTTACACACGCCCGCGCACAGACTCAGACGCGCACGCACGCACGCACGCACGCACGCACGCACGCACGCACGCACGCACGCACACACACACAGTACCTCTCAGTTTGGCGGCTCTGTCTCGTCTTTCCTTCTGTTCTTCTGTCAAAGCTGGGATGAGAGACAGTGATTGGTCAGTGAGATGTGAGACAGTGATTGGTCAGTGAGATGTGAGACAGTGATTGGTCAGTGAGATTTTAGATTTTTTTCCCCGCCATAGTTATCATCACAGATACATAGATGTATGATTTGTATTGATAGCCTATAGATTTATTATCATTATAGATACATAAATGGATTGATTCATCTTATTATAAACTGTAAAAATACATCACTTAACAAATCATTTTTATTTATTTATTCATTTCAGACCGAGTACCAGTACTTAAACACCGGTAGTAACGCTCACCGCTCAGGACGGAGATTAATAAAAGGACAGAACTTTGATATCAAAACCGATCGCATCGCTCCACAGGCTGGGAGCGTCTGTTGGGCAACATTTGATGTAATCTCCGGTTGGGAACTTGGGACATCATCGAAAATGTTCCCCCCCATTAGCGGATGAGATCGAAAATCTTAAAACGTGAATAACTTGATCTAAATCATTCTGTCCAATTCTAATCAAAGATTATGTTTTTGACGGCCCATCGCGGTCCCGTCGCTAGTCACGTTAGAATGAATCATACCTCCCGTTGTTGTCGATCACCTCGGGGGTGTTTTGGCTACATCTAGCTACTTAAAGCTACTTCCAAAATGGCGCAGAGCCACCTTGAAATAGGCCCTGAAGAAACAAATCGATGGCCGCCCTGATTTAATGGTCCTATATACCCCCGGGCGTTTGGTGTGTTCATTTTTTTTTGTTCATTTTTTTTAACGCCTTGTACTTTTAATGATACTGTAATGTTCAATTAACAATAATAAGACAATGATGATGATTCTTAACATACTGTTCATTTAATATGTTTTAGAGTTTATTTAACTGCGTCAATTGAGAATTTGAGACTAAGTAACAGTCACACTTAGTAACACAGCAACAGCACAGTCATTTATTTAGTATTTATTAATTTAAAAACATTGATTGATTGATTAACGCCGGCAGTAAATTAGTTAATAGATTTATTATCGTTATAGATGCATAGATGATTTATTAGAATGTTCCATTAATGACTTAAATACTAGGTGTCTTGTTCCATTAATGACTTAAATACTAGGTGTCTTGTTCCATTATAAATCACTTAAATACTAGGTGTCCTGTTCCATTATAAATCACTTAAATACTAGGTGTCTTGTTCCATTATAAATCACTTAAATACTAGGTGTCTTGTTCCATTATAAATCACTTAAATACTAGGTGTCTTGTTCCATTATAAATCACTTAAATACTAGGTGTCTTGTTCCATTATAAATCACTTAAATACTAGGTGTCTTGTTCCATTATAAATCACCTAAATACTAGGTGTCTTGTTCCATTATAAATGACTTAAATACTAGGTGTCTTGTTCCATTATAAATCACCTAAATACTAGGTGTCTTGTTCCATTATAAATCACCTAAATACTAGGTGTCTTGTTCCATTATAAATGACTTAAATACTAGGTGTCTTGTTCCATTATAAATCACCTAAATACTAGGTGTCTTGTTCCATTATAAATGACTTAAATACTAGGTGTCTTGTTCCATTATAAATCACTTAAATACTAGGTGTCTTGTTCCATTATAAATCACCTAAATACTAGGTGTCTTGTTCCATTATAAATGACTTAAATACTAGGTGTCTTGTTCCATTATAAATCACCTAAATACTAGGTGTCTTGTTCCATTATAAATGACTTAAATACTAGGTGTCTTGTTCCATTATAAATCACCTAAATACTAGGTGTCTTGTTCCATTATAAATGACTTAAATACTAGGTGTCTTGTTCCATTATAAATGACTTAAATACTAGGTGTCTTGTTCCGTTATAAATGACTTAAATACTAGGTGTCTTGTTCCATTATAAATGACTTAAATACTAGGTGTCTTGTTCCATTATAAATGACTTAAATACTAGGTGTCTTGTTCCATTATAAATCACCTAAATACTAGGTGTCTTGTTCCATTATAAATGACTTAAATACTAGGTGTCTTGTTCCATTATAAATGACTTAAATACTAGGTGTCTTGTTCCATTATAAATCACCTAAATACTAGGTGTCTTGTTCCATTATAAATACTTACAAGGTGTCTTCCTCCAGAGTAAAACTCCAAGTGCTACTATCACCATGACGACAGTAACGATAACACCAACAATAAGCCCGTGTCTTAATCCTCTGCCTGGTGGTTCTTTAGGAGCTGAAAGACAGAAATATAAAACAGAACTAGAAAAGAAAATGTCTTTACCTTTTTGATTCCTCTGCGACCACTTCCTGGTAAAACAGGAAGTGAACAGATCCCCTTCCGGGTTGCACCATCTAACTCCAACCCCCCCTCATAGAGTTGTGGGAGGAGTTTGACGGCAAACCGGAAGTAGGAATTGTTGTTTTATGGAATTGGAAGTCCGTAAGACCACCCATCTGGAGTTATGGCTGTTTAAAGCCCAGCCAATAGGATTCAATAATCATAGTCCCCCTAGCAACCCCTCAAGGACCCCTGGGGGTCCCTGGACCGCACTTTGATAACCACTGGCATGGCTGGCAAATGGGAGGAGACATGGACGGAAACCCCTGGGCGCACGCACACACACACACACACACACACACACACACACACACACACACACACACACACACACACACACACACACACACACACACACACACACAATCAGTTAAACTACGTACCTCTGTAAAGCGGGTTGTCTACAGCCTTGCTGTGCTCCACACTGAACCAGTTCTTCATCGCACAGGATATTCTTTTAACTTTTCTCCCTTCCTCGTCGTCGCTGATCGTCACCGCCCGGGAGTCGGGTCCGCTCCATTCCTCATCGTTGTAGATCCTGGTCTCGTTGGGTTTGGGTCGAGTCCATTTCTCATCGTGGAACCACCATCGATAGGTGACCACGGCCGACTCTGTGACGTCTCCGATGCAGTGCAGCGTGCAGTTGCTGGAGTTGGAGTCACACGGATCCACGATGGCCAGGTCTGCATCTGGGACTCTCTCTGTTGAGGAGACAGAATGAGTCACATGGAGCCACGATGGCCAGGTCTGCATCTGGGACTCTCTCTGTTGAGGAGACAGAATGAGTCACACGGAGCCACGATGGCCAGGTCTGCATCTGGGACTCTCTCTGTTGAGGAGACAGAATGAGTCACATGGAGCCACGATGGCCAGGTCTGCATCTGGGACTCTCTCTGTTGAGGAGACAGAATGAGTCACACGGAGCCACGATGGCCAGGTCTGCATCTGGGACTCTCTCTGTTGAGGAGACAGAATGAGTCACATGGAGCCACGATGGCC
>NC_136801.1:2032007-2239507 GCF_951216825.1 Electrona antarctica | reverse complement strand
GTTTTGCACAAAGCGGCCTCCTGGTGGCGCTATAACAGGCCGTTCTGGAATTTTTGGGGCAGAGGTTCATCGTTGGCATCCAGGGAGTGCGTGTGCAAAATTTGGCATCGACCGGGTTAACGGTGCCGGAGATTAGCTGTTCACAGACGGACACACGGACGGACGGACACACGGACACACGGACACACGGACGGACGGACGGAGTGCAAAACATACTCTCTCCCCATGCCTTCGGCCTGGTGGAGACAACTAAATGAAAACTAAGCTATGACGACTAAAACTAATACCAAATATATTGACAATTTCGTCAACAAATTACAAACTAGACTAAAATGTTAGGAAGGGACTAGTGGACAAGAGATCCAGTATAAGTAATTTTACAATTAGTTGCAACGGGACGCGTTGTGAGCTTGTAGATCAGCTATTTTCAGCAAGTGAAATAAACTGTCATCACGACGGCATCAAGGCCCACCAAAATACATTTTGTTTGACTAAATCAACTGTAGATTAAGACTAGACTAAACACAAACATTCCAGGTGACTAATTTGCTGCCAACACACTGCCACAGACCAAAAGAAGGTTACTGATACTTGCCTCCAGCAGTTTTGTTTTTGACAGCAAATCTGGATTTTAGTTTTAGTCATAATAGTCTCTTGAATTGTTTTAATTTAGTTTTAGTCACATTTTAGTCACCTGGAATGTTTTAGTGTTAGTCTATAGTTTTAGTCGACTAAATATCATAAGATTTTAGTCGACTAAATATACAGTTGATTTAGTCAAAAAATATTTGCAGGTGGGGGTCAGATGACATTCCAGTTCAGGACAGAGAGCACACTTTTCTCCGACGGTCAAAAAGGCGAGGGGCTAAAGCCCCCTTTCATAAGCAACACATTGATGAACAACAGAACAAGCTGATGATTGCAGCAGGAGCAGAGACAGGAGAGCAGGTACCAGAATGACGTTTTTCCCTCCTTTTTTGGGGTGCTCCGCCCGCCGAGCGATAATTAAAAGCTTACAAACTTGTTGCCTATGTTGTCCCGCAGGACCGACCTGCGGGCAACGGGCCGTCCCACGCATCACTCCTGGGTACACAAAGTTACATCTTCACCTGCTATAACCCACAGCCCCCCCAAGACAGTCCGTTGCTGCCCTCTGCAGGCCTGGGCTGCACTGGCAGTTAGCTGGAGTGTAACCAACTTCAATCTTTGATTGATTGATTGAAATATTTATTAACAGTTTGCAGAATGACAGTACAAGCACAAACTCAATACAAAGGCTGTTAACTGTGAGTGGACGACCCAATTAAGCATTACACTCTTTACAAGAGGGTCCACCATGTTCAATTCATCAAAACATTTAGAGACGTACAAATAGACACTTCTATATAGACAAAGAACAGAACAGGAATTCATCATAATGGAGGTAAAAAGGGAAAAGAAACGTATACAGTGAGGGAAAAAGGGGGGGGGGGAGCGGTGGGGGGGGATTCAGATTTTACGGGGGCCAGTTTCGAATTGCAGCCATCCGTAGGTGCCCTTTGAGAGTGGTTTTGAAGGAGTCAAGGGATTCGCATGTCTTAATGACTGTTGGTAGGGCGTTCCACATTTTGGTGGCATATGAGCGAAAATAATTTAGTCCCTTGTTTGTGCCGAATCTGGGTTGTACATGGTTTGTTGCACTCCCTCTGGTGTTGTGGACTTTGTTAACATTAAGGAAGTATCTAGACAGGTACATGGGTATCTTAGGACCAGACCCATTGCAAGATGCTGTACTCTGTCGTCGACCCTAAGCCATTCCAGCCTGTCAAAGTGGGCAGGGGTGAGGTGGGTTCGGGGGGTGAGGCCAAGTAGAGCCTGACCAGTTTGTTTTGGGAAGTCTGGAGCCTAGTTTTAAGGGCCTTTGAGGTGCTGTGGTACCAGGAGGTGCATGCATAGACAAAAAAAACCTTGTACGAGGGCTCCTGTTAAGGTCTTCAAGGTGTTTTTGTTGACCAGTGAGGAGATCCTGTAAAGGAATCTTGTTCTTGTTCAATACCATGCTACAATTAATGCAACGCATGTTCTGCCTTCCTTAAGGCATGTTTTGTTTGCAAAGGTTGTATTTCAACATCATTTTCTTGTCCTACGATGGCTTACTGGAATTGTATTCAAGTTGAAGCTTATTTTGTTCAACTGTTTGTTTAAAAACTATTGTATTTTGTATTATTTTGTAGTTTTCACCGTGCTTCACCAAATATAAAGAGCCTCGGTTTGAAACTCTACCGTGTCATCACCAGTCCACATACCGTGCCAGGGTGCGGATACACCGGGTGCGTGCAGCCACAGGACGCTGGTGATGGCTTCAGGAACAGAGCGGTAGTCTGGGGACAGTTCCACGCGGATGCCTCTGTCTCGTGGTGGAAGGTACTTCACCTCTTGGGCTGTGGAGAGAAACGCATGTCAGTCAAGTTGAAGTTATATACAGTTAAAGTATAGTGGAATATAAAGGCCTTATTCATACTCCAGTTTGAGCTCACCCTAACCCTAACCTCCCACGGGGCAGCACACCTAAACCTAACCTCCCACGGGGCAGCACACCTAAACCTAACCTCCCACGGGGCAGCACACCTAAACCTAACCTCCCACGGGGCAGCACACCTAAACCTAACCTCCCACGGGGCAGCACACCTAAACCTAACCTCCCACGGGGCAGCACACCTAAACCTAACCTCCCACGGGGCAGCACACCTAAACCTAACCTCCCACGGGGCAGCACACCTAAACCTAACCTCCCACGGGGCAGCACACCTAACCCTAACCTCCCACGGGGCAGCACACCTAAACCTAACCTCCCACGGGGCAACACACCTAAACCTAACCTCCCACGGGGCAGCACACCTAAACCTAACCTCCCACGGGGCAGCACACCTAAACCTAACCTCCCACGGGGCAGCACACCTAAACCTAACCTCCCACGGGGCAGCACACCTAAACCTAACCTCCCACAGGGCAGCACACCTAACCCTAACCTCCCACGGGGCAGCACACCTAAACCTAACCTCCCACGGGGCAGCACACCTAACCCTAACCTCCCACGGGGCAGCACACCTAACCCTAACCTCCCACGGGGCAGCACACCTAAACCTAACCTCCCACGGGGCAGCACACCTAAACCTAACCTCCCACGGGGCAGCACACCTAAACCTAACCTCCCACGGGGCAGCACACCTAAACCTAACCTCCCACGGGGCAGCACACCTAAACCTAACCTCCCACGGGGCAGCACACCTAACCCTAACCTCCCACGGGGCAGCACACCTAAACCTAACCTCCCACGGGGCAGCACACCTAACCCTAACCTCCCACGGGGCAGCACACCTAAACCTAACCTCCCACGGGGCAGCACACCTAAACCTAACCTCCCACGGGGCAGCACACCTAAACCTAACCTCCCACGGGGCAGCACACCTAAACCTAACCTTAACCCATGTCTAACCAATGACTATAGTCTAAACCAGGGGTGCCCACACTTTTTTGACTTGAGAGCTACTTTCAAAATGACAAGCTCAACAAGATCTACCCACTAAAAAAAGAATATTATACCATTTCTGAAAATAGTTTAAATATGGAATAGCAGAGTTAGCGTTACATATAAGACAAATACACTTGGAATTGGAAATAGAGGGGGAGAAATGAAATAAGTAGGGTTTTTTGCATTTAATCTGTAATGCTACTGATGTTTGTGCACAGCAACGCTCTTGAAAACAAAATAGTGTGTTTGAGCTGACAGGCCCTTTTTGATGTCAATCAATCAAGTCGCCTTAGTGGCAGATGCCAAAAATAGTTTTTTTAATACTTTTTAGGGGCATGTCATGTGATCTACCTGCACAGATACTGGTAGATCACGATCTACCTCCCCAGGAGGCAGTGTACCAAAGCATTATGGGAATTGTAGTACAGGAAGGAAGTGAGCCCACTGTCCATGACATCATGGTCCATGGACACTTTGAAATACTAAAATATCTAAAAAGTAAAAAACATTTTACCCACATAAAAACCCCAGGAAAGTGTTTCTTGTCTCCCAAACATCATTAAAATAAGATCGGGTTGCAAAAGGGGTGAAGTGGCCCTTTAAGAAAAAACTTTGAGTACTTTTTACACCACTGTATGTCTCGCCATAGGAGCGTCTCAGCAGGCCAGCACACACACGCATGCACACACGCACGCGCGCGCACAACACTAAAGTGGCCACTAGGACAGGAAGGTACAGCACAGTAAAGTGGCACACGCATAACACGCATGCACACAACGCATGTATAGCGCGCGCACACGCACGCACGCACGCACGCACGCACGCACGCACGCACGCACACCAGGGAGCGTGTGTGTGTGATAGCACATTGATGACATACTATTACTTGACACTACTAGACAGGATGTTTATTTATTTTTTTGTTTTTTGTTTTGTTTTTTAAGCCACCTCGGGATAAATGAAACAACTCCTTCTCCAGATAGACAGACTGCCCATAGTAGCTGAGACAGAACAGTATTTAGCCAACTTTTTTTGCATTTGTCTTTTGCAATCCACCCAATTGCAGACCCCTGAGCACAAGTTTATGCAGGCCCAGACTTCCAAATACAAGGACAATAAGTTGACAGTTACATAAGGCCATAATACGTTCCACCAAAAGCTGATATTTCATAAGTGTCCATATACAAATCAAATGGGCAGCCTATTTCAAATAGAGTGACAGTTTTTCTAATTTCATTGATGAACACAATATCTGGCCGGGTATTTGGAATATCTTGTAGTGGCTGAAATTCACACAAATTAAAAATTTCTGGACTCTCTCTGAATTTTGAACACATTTTAACCCATGACCTTTGACCTTCAACCCTGATAAAAGTAAGTAAAATAACTAATATGTTTTTTTGTGATCATTAGAATGTCTAGAACATGTTTTATTTATTATTGTGAAAGATATCCCCAAAATGTAAATTATTAATTTATTATTATTATTTTAATAATTATAATAAAAGTGCATAAAATTTGCAGGAAAAAAATATATATATATTTTTTACATCATTTCCTCTTATAAGTCCTAGTAGTAAAAAGTAGTAGTAAGGTTGAAATCTCTTTTTTGCAAGTAGAAATTAATCCGGGTTTTACAGGGTTAACTTAATGGTGAAAATGAGAATGTCCTAACCTATTGGTGTTATTTGACAGTACAGAGTGTGATAATGAGTGGTTTGCAAAGGGAAGAAGAGCCAGTTTTCCCTGCAGCCTCAGTCAGACACACACACACACACACACACACACACACACACACACACACACACACACACACACACACACACACACACACACACACACGTCAAAGCTTGCCAAGCGCTTCGACAGTGATCTCCAAGCTCAGCTGGACAACCTAAAAACCCAACGAAACAAGCTAAGAAATATTGTTACTGCCATGACCAAATCAGCTAAAAGAAACTTTATCAATGATAAAGCTGAGGAAAACAAAAACAATCCTCGGGACCTCTGGAAGCTACTCAACAACCAACATCAAATCGAACAACACTTGCTTGATGTGGCCAACTACTTGAACATCTTCTTTACAAACATAGCAACAACGCTGGTTAACAAACTGCCCTCCCACTCTGGGCTCTTTGGTGTAGAGCACATTAAAACCTTCTACAGAAACATAGGTGTTTGTAAAGACTTTAAACTAGTTATGGTAACAACTGATGAGGTACTACAACCCCACAAGGCCACTGGCCATGACAATATTCCCTCCAAATTTCTCAAGAGACTCGGCCATCTCTATAGCTCCAATCATCACCCAAATAGTAAACCTCTCCATCAAACAGGGACAGGTCCCCCAAGATTTCAAACTGGCCAAAGTAACGCCCCTGCACAATAAAGGGAGTAAATTAGACCCCGGCAACTACCGCCCTATTTCTATTCTAAGCTCCATCTCGAAAGTGATGGAAAAATCACACCCGTGTGAAGTGAGTGGTGCAACTCCGTGTGGGGGTCCCCGGAAGTTCCAGACCCACAGGACCATGGCCAGGGTGCCGACCCGGTTCCGGCAAGCCGCCCCACGTCCGAAACGGTAGAGAAATGAGAGAGTTACCATGTGGGGGTCTCCGGGGGTCCCCGGGGAGTCCCCAGGGGGGTCAACAAACCATGTGCAACCCAGATTGGGCACAAACAAGGGACTAAATTATTTTCGCTCCTATACCACCAAAATGTGGAACGCCCTACCAACAGTCATTAAGACATGCAAATCCCTTGACTCCTTCAAAACCGCTCTCAAAGGGCACCTACGGACGGCTGCAATTCGAAACTGGCCCCCGTAAAAATCTGAACGTTTCTTTTCCCTTTTTACCTCCTTTATGATGAATTCCTGTTCTGTTTGGCTATAGAAGTGTATATTTGTACGTCTCTAAATGTTTTGATGATTTGAACAAGGTGGACCCTATTGCAAACAAGTGTAATGCTTTATTGGGTCGTCCACTCACAGTTAACAGTCTTTGTATTGAGTTGTGCTTGAAATGTACTGTAATTCTGCAAACTGTTAATAAATATTTCAACACACAACATCAGGAAGAAGCAGGACTCAACCATCAGGATTCGAACTCCATTATTTTATTGTATATGTCATCACACCGGAGAGAGACTATAGTGTCTCCCTCCAGAGCTTCATCACACCGGAGAGAGACTAGTGTCTCCCTCCAGAGCTTCATCACACCGGAGAGAGACTAGTGTCTCCCTCCAGAGCTTCATCACACCGGAGAGAGACTAGTGTCTCCCTCCAGAGCTTCATCACACCGGAGAGAGACTAGTGTCTCCCTCCAGAGCTTCATCACACCGGAGAGAGACTAGTGTCTCCCTCCAGAGCTTCATCACACCGGAGAGAGACTAGTGTCTCCCTCCAGAGCTTCATCACACCAGAGAGAGACTAGTGTCTCCCTCCAGAGCTTCATCACACCGGAGAGAGACTAGTGTCTCCCTCCAGAGCTTCATCACACCGGAGAGAGACTAGTGTCTCCCTCCAGAGCTTCATCACACCGGAGAGAGACTAGTGTCTCCCTCCAGAGCTTCATCACACCGGAGAGAGACTAGTGTCTCCCTCCAGAGCTTCCCCCAACACTCCCCACGCCACACACATGTCCCACACATATTTTATACTTTCAGGAGTGTACAGAGTTTCAGGAGTAACAAGAGATGGTCATTCGAGTCATTCCTTACATGGACTCTATTCTATAGTTAACTCACACAGTTTGAAATAGGTTTACATGAGTCTCTAATGAGTTTGTCAGTGAAGAACAGGTGGTAATTAGCAGGGCCGGATCTACCATATGGGCACTTTGGGCACGTGCCCAGGGGCCCATGGGCACCAGGGGCCCCTTAAAAAATGTTTTTATTTTATTATTTTTAGCTCCACTGGAATTTTCCCTGCTAATCAAAATTAAATAAATGGTGTCTAAAAAGATTAGTGTTTTATTGTTAGTGAGAAGGCAGCTGAAAAGTGCAATTTTGTGTAAAACAGCAACAATGCGCTAGATTGGCTGTTGTTCAAGGTGGGTGGGCCCACTGGGCTGTGTGAGGTCAGGTTATTGGCTGTTGTTCAAGGTGGGTGGGCCCACTGGGCTGTGTGAGGGTGGAGTTAGGAGGTTGTTGGCCTTCTGATGACGTCACTCTGATCAGTTTGCCATATTAGGGACTGCAACAGCCACCGGCCCTTTGATTGGCCACAATGTTTATGATGTTTCCACCACTGAACCAATATAAGTGCCAGTGCACACAATAGGATGCCATTAATTCACAGAGAAGCATTTGAGGAATTGTCTTTGATCCCGGAGGAGCTGTTTGTGAGAAATGTTCTGCTGGACGCTGCATCTGAACAGAGGACCTAATGAACACAGACAGGCTGCTGTTGCCGTGGGAGACAAAGTCTACTCATTTCGAGGGTGCTGTGACGTCAACAAGGATCAGATTGGTGTTCACGTCTTCAACACAGTGGCTTTATGCTGGACGGAGTTGACCCCAGAGACTACTGGAAGAGGAGAATGTCAACTTGAAGTTCCATCCAATCGGTGGGGACACACAGCTGTGATGATAGATTATATCGTCTACATCTGGGGGGGGGGGGGTTATAAATGCGACACAGCAAGGTACTGTAATGTTCTTTATGCATTTGATGTGGACACCCACAGATGGTTCAAGACCAAGGTTTCTGGAACTGTTCCAGAGGCGAGGAGCAGCCACTCAGCCTGTGTCTTGGGGACGGTCATGTTTATCCATGGAGGATGGAGACGTGGGACTGGATACTATAATGACATGTACAAGATGGACACTACCACAATGGTCTGGTCTTTAATTAACAGCAGAGGCACTACACCTCATGCTTCATTACTCCACTCTGCCACCATCATTGGGACAAGGATGTTTGTATTTGGGGGAGGAGCCACCAACAATAACAACATCCTCAGAGTGTTTGACACAGAGACCAACCTCTGGCTGAGAACACCTTCTGCACAGATTCTTCCTGAAGAACGCAGGTGTCATTCAGCCTTTACCTACAATGGAGATCTGTACATATTTGGTGGTCACAATTGGAACCAGAACTTCACTGATCTGTGGAAATTCAGTCCAGAGACCCTCTGGAAAAAAGTTGAGCACAGAGGGAATGGCCCATCTTCAACATATAAGATGTGCTGTTGCATGGTGGGAGATCGCATCATCCTCTTTGGATCATTGGCCAGACCTGATGAACTGCATGTCTTGGACTTAAATCCTAGTCTTAAGACGTTGTGCAAACTAGTGGTTATTCAGCACAATCTGAAGCAGTCTGGACTCCCACACAACATCAGGTGGGAACTGGCAGCCATGACTAACAGCAGCAACAGGAAGTAGGAAATACTGTTCCTGAAGAAACAGGGTGGGCTCGAGGAGCTATAAGAACAGTAGACAATGGATATCCAAGCTACTTCATGCCTCTGGACTTTAATTAACACCAGAGGCACTCCACCTCCTGCTTCATCACACCACTCTGCCACCATCATCGGGGCAAATATGTTTGTATTTGGGGTAGGAGCAACCTGCAACAACATCCTCTGAGTGTTTGACACAGAGACCAACCTCTGGCTGAGAACACCTTCTGCACAGCTTCTTCCAGAAGAACGCTGGGGGCATTCAGCCTTTACCTACAATGGAGAGCTGTACATATTTGGTGGTCGCAAAGGGTACCAGAACTTCACTGATCTGGAAATTCAGTCCAGAGACCCTCTGGAAGAAAGTTGAGCCCAGAGGGAAAGGCCCATGTTCAACACATAGGTTGGTTAGCCGATTTGCTCGTCTACATATAAGGGCCGTATCTACCATATGGGCACTTTGGGCACGTGCCCAGGGGCCCATGGGCACCAGGGGCCCCTCAAAAAAAGATTTTATTGTATTTATTTATTTTTATCTCCACTGGAATTTTCCCTGCTAATCCAAATGAAATAAATGGTGTCTAAAAAGATTAGTGTTTTATTGTTAGTGAGAAGGCAGCTGAAAATTGCAATTGTGTGTAAAGCAGAAACAATGCACTAGATTGGCTGTTGTTCAAGGTGGGTGGGCCCACTGGGCTGTGTGAGGTCAGGTTATTGGCTGTTGTTCAAGGTGGGTGGGCCCACTGGGCTGTGTGAGGTCAGGTTATTGGCTGTTGTTCAAGGTGGGTGGGCCCACTGGGCTGTGTGAGGTCAGGTGGAGAGGTGTATTCTGGTGGAATAAAAGACGTACAGCATTGCTTTGTTTTCATTCTGCATGCATAGCGCGTCAGGTGGTTAGACAAAAAAAAGGTAAAAACACTGAAATACACACTGGAACTGGCAAATTCTCTTACCCATTTTCTTACTATGTGGGTCAAATAAAAATAATGTGTTTGTTACTGCCTGGCTGTCACTCTGGGGAAATACACGCACGCACAAAGATTTACGCGTGCATGTGAAGGGGGGCCCTTCAAGCTTCAGTGCCCAGGGGCCCTCAGAGGTGTTAATCCGGCCCTGGTAATTAGAGTGTTAAGTATCAACTACTAGTAGGCCACATTAAATTAATCAATACCATAGTGTTTATATGCATTTTTGAGACACACACACACACACACACACACACACACACACACACACACACACACACACACACACACACACACACACACACACACACACACACACACACACACACACACACACACACACAGCTCCTCATTGAGTTATACATATGAAAACCGTCTCAGTGTTTATAAACAATTATCTGTCTAGAACTACTACTACTGTCTAGAACTCAAGGCTGTCTGTCAAAAAATAATAATAATATTAAAAGGAAATAAAAAAAATCCACATTTTAACCTTTTATTTTAAGCCTCTTCAATAAAGCAAGTAATCTCCTCAGTCACAGCTGTATAAATAAATATAAACTACATTGAATTCATTTGGAATTAACTTTTTAAAACCACACCCTGTTTTCCTTCCAGTGTTCCTTCCGTTTTCAGACGGTTTTAGTAACAGTGTAAAACAAGTGAATGTAAATGTAAGTGTACATATCCTCTACCTGTCCCAGGTGTGTTACAGCTGCTCCACAGAACCAGCACCAACAACATGTAGAAATTAATCTGCATGATCCGCGGCTGCAATGCCGTTAAAACTCTTCGGTTTACCGTGAAGAGCAAAAAAGAAGACAGCGAGAGGAGGACCTCCATGTTGTGCTCTAATTCTGGTGTTAGGCTCCTCTGCTGTGATTCTGTGAACCTTCACCAAGTTCACCCCTATCCTCTCGGACCCTGAGCCTACCATCTGGGACACTCCCCCTAGCTCTCATTCAATGCGATGCAGAGCCATCTAATAGAAGAGTTGCGACATTGAGGGGGCAGAAAACCGAGCCTGGATGGAGCGGGACAAGCTGGAGTTGGAAATACATTGTTTTCAACGAAGGGCGGTGCAAATAAGAGCTATTTTAAGCATGTGTGCAACATGCCAACTGTATGAAAATATTGCACAGACAGTGACAACTAAAGTCTCTGTAATGTTTTATGCTGTACTATTACTACAAAACGATCTAAAATAAAGGGATTTAAGATCATTACAGCTGAGCTGTTGCCATGAATGCATTCTGCATACTACCAGTCAGGACTTGTCCCTATTTGTTGTCCCCATTCTGAAGCCCCTGCATTTCACTTCATGGGGTTTAAACACGTTTAAACACGTTGTAAATTGTTTGCTCCCAGATGTTACAAACAGGAGGGGGAAGGGAGAGAAATACTCAAACAAACGTGGAATGCCTTTAAAAAAAAATTCTAACGCCACAAATATCTTGATTGATTGATTGAGTGATTGATGGAAGTATTTATTAACAGTTTGCAGAATGGGTACATTTCACATGAAAGCACAACTCAATGCAAAGGCTGTTACTGTGGACAGCTTTACACTTGTTTACTAGTGGACCCTGTAATGGACCCACCATTACATCTGATACTGGGGCTCCCCATGGCTACAAACAAGACCAAATAAACAACTACACTTTAGAAACAATTGAGCCCAAATAAACAACTACACTTTAGAAACAATTGAGCCCAAATAAACAACTACACTTTAGAAACAAGACCAAATAAACAACTACACTTTAGAAGCAATTGAGCCCAAATAAACAACTACGCTTTAGAAACAAGACCAAACTAGAAAAAGTGCCCTTCTGGGCACAGGTCTCCACCAGCAGGATAGGACTGTGTGAGATGTTTGGCAAAATGTTTAGGAGTAATATAAATAAGTAATATGTTTGCCTTTGATGGCAATTGGATGATTTGAGGCATTTTGTTCCAAAAATGTGTTTTGCAAAAATCAACCTGTTGGTGGCGCTATAACAGGCCAATGTGAAAAGGGTGGGATATATTCCTCAGCCTAGTAAGAAAATGTGTGAAAGATTTCACGTAAATTGCATGCTGCGTTCATGATTTGAGGCTTTTGTTCAAAACAGGGCAATCTTGCAAACTGTGAAAGCCAATTATAGCCAATTAGGATGGAATATGAAATATCGGACAGATCCGACTTGAGCACATGACCATAGAGATACTGTGTAACGTTTTTTTGAGATTTTTGGACAGAATCTGGAGGAGTAATATCCAAAAATGTGTTTAAAAAAATTCGGCCTCCTGGTGGCGCTATAAAAAGCAGATGTGGAAAATGCAGGTCAAAGGTTTGTCCTTGGCCTCTAGGGAGTGTGCATGCAACGTTTCACGCAGATCGGTGCAGTTTTAGGTAAACAATGTGAAAAGCTGCCTCATGGTGGCGCTATAACAGGCCGTTCTGGAAAATGCGGGGCAGAGGTTCATCGTTGGCATCCAGGGAGTGTGTGTGCAAAGTTTGGCATCGACCGCGTTAACGGTGCCGGAGATTAGCTGGTAACGGACGGACGGAAGGAAGGACGGACGGACGGACGGACACACACACGGACGGAGTGCAAAACATACTCTCTCCCCATGCCTTCGGCCTGGTGGAGACAATAAACAACTACACTTTAGAAACAAGACCAAATAAACAACTACACTTTAATAATAATAATAATAATAAAACTTTATTTGTATAGCACCTTTCATGACATGAAATGCAGCTCAAAGTGCTTTACACAAAAAAGAAAAGAAAAGCAGGGCATAAACAATACAGTGAGGACATGAATAACATTTTTTTTAAAAGACAGATAAATCAATTAAAAGCAAGGGTGTAAAAGTGGGTCTTGAGCTGAGCTTTAAAAATGTCTACAGAGGCTGCCTGTCGAAGGTACAGTGGGAGTTTGTTCCACGCCGTCGGCCCGTAGAAGCAAAAAGCTGCTTCCCCGTATTTTTTAGTTGCCATTTTTTTAGGCAAAGCGAGCAGGCCAGCAGTGGAAGACCTTAGGGGGCGGTTTGGGACATATTTCGGCAGGCAGTCATGTAGGTAGGAAGGTGCGAGACCATTGAGAGCTTTATAAACAAGTAAAAGAATTTTAAAATCAATCCTAAAAACAACCGGAAGCCAGTGCAATGAGGCCAAGACTGGAGTAATATGTTCTCTCATCTTAGTTCTAGTTAAGACTCTGGCTGCTGCATTTTGGACAAGTTGTAATCTGTCAGTTGATTTCTTAGGCAATCCAGAAAAAAGTGCATTGCAGTAATCAAGCCGAGAAAAAACAAAGGCGTGGATTAGCGTTTTTGCATCGTCCAGTGACAAATAGGCTCTGATTCGTGCAATATTTCTAAGATGAAAAAAGGCAATCTTGGTAACATGATTAATGTGTGAATTAAAATTCAGTTCAGAATCAATAGTGATCCCCAGGTTCTTTACTGTACTGTTACTTTCTACAGTCAGGTTGCCAAGTCTGCTTTTTATCGATTCTTTCTGCTCACTAGAACCGATTATGAGAACTTCTGTCTTATCCTCATTTAGCTTGAGAAAGTTCTCACTCATCCAGCATTTAATGCTAGACAGACAGGTCAACAGCGGGTCTAAGGCACAGAGATCATCTGGATCTACAGAAAGATAAAGTTGGGTATCATCAGCATAGAAATGAAAATTGACTCCGTGATTGGTAATGAGTTCTCCCAATGGCAGTATGTACAGGGAGAATAACAGAGGACCAAGAATTGAGCCCTGTGGAATACCAGAACTGATGTTGTGTTTGTCTGAGTCAAACTCAGCTAGATTGACAAAATAGCTTCTGTTTGTTAGGTAGGAGGAAAACCAGGACAGGGCCGTGCCAGACAGGCCTACCCAGTGCTCCAGACGCTGTATTAAAATTGAATGGTCAATCGTGTCAAATGCAGCCGTTAGATCTAGAAGTAAAAGAACGGAAACATGTTTCTTGTCAGCAGACACCCTAAGATCATTCATTACTTTTACAAGTGCTGTTTCTGTGCTGTGGCCTTTCCTAAAGCCAGATTGGAATTTGTTATGCACATTGTTGTTCTGTAGAAACACATCCAATTGATGAAAGATGCATTTTTCTAAAACCTTGCCCAGAAAGGGCAGATTAGAAATGGGTCGGTAGTTACCCATCACAGAGGGATCAAGATTGTGTTTCTTGAGTAAGGGCCTAACTACAGCCGTCTTCAGTGAGTCTGGAAAGACGCCTGATTGTAGAGAGCTGTTTACAATTTTTAGGATATCTCCAATCACACTGTCTAAAACCTCTTTGAGAAAGGTGGTGGGAATTGTGTCCAATGAACAGGAGGATGATGTCATCTGAGATATGGTTTTTCGGAGTTCGTCTTCATCAATTGTACAGAAAGACAATAGGCTCCCCCTGGAGAGATCAACCCTGGCACCATTAGCTGCTGTTAGAGGGCTTGAGCTAGCAGCAGCACCATTCATAATATCAGCTCTAATGTTACAAATTTTGTTATCAAAAAAGCATGCAAACTCATTACACTTAGCTTTAGAGGCCGGGAACGACTGCTTGTAGGACTGGGGGGGGTTTAAAAGTCGTTCAATGGTAGAGAATAAGACTCTGGCATTTTTCTTGTTCTCATTAATAATGCCAGAGAAATAAGCCTGCCTTGCCAGACGCAGGGCTTTGTTATATGTGACTGTTGACTTTTTAAGAATCTCTAGGTGGATGGTGAGTTTGTTTTTTCTCCAAGCTCGCTCAGCTCTACGACAATCTTGCTTCAGTGAACGTGTATGCTCATTTATCCAGGGTGTTACTCTGGTGTTCTGTTTCTTTTTAGTTTTCATAGGAGCCACTATGTCAAGAGCTGACTCTAGTTTAAGATTAAACATTTGGACCATATCATTCACTGGGGGAGTATCGGATAGGGGGGGGCCCAGATGACGAGAGAACTCGTTGGCTGCAGATGAGCTAAAAAAACGCTTTTTTATAGTATATTCAGTGATGTTTTTCTCTAGATCAGAGACAGTCATATTAAAACACAGCAAATAGTGGTCTGATAGCTCAGGCATTTCAATAGTCCTTTCAACAGTGATGTTCAGACCTCTAGAAATCACCAGGTCCAGAGTGTGCCCCTGTTTATGTGTAGGCCCAACAACATGTTGGATGAACTCAAAGGAGTGCAATAACTCTAAGAAACCCAGAGCCACCGCATTTGAAGCATCGTCCAGGTGTAGATTAAGATCGCCCGAGATAAGAGTTCTGTCATAGTTAGTGGAACAGATAGATAAAAGTTCTGATATTTCTGTTAGAAATACAGCTTTGCTGCACTTTGGAGGACGATAAATGCTGATCATTGGGATAGAGGACTGACCCTGCAGTATTGTGGCCTGGTATTCAAAGGATGAAAAGCTGCCGAGCGTCAGAGCCTTGAATTTTAAAGTGTCTGAAAAAATGATTGCCAGTCCACCTCCTTTCTTAGCCTCGCGAACAGAGTGGATGAAACTGTAGTTTGCGGGACAGGCTGGCGCTAGGAGAACAGCTCCATCCGAGCCAAGCCATGTCTCTGTTAGAAAGATAATATCTAGCTTCTCTTTACATATTATATCATTTACAGAAGAGGACTTATTTGTTAATGACCTGATGTTAAACAAGGCAAGGTTTAGCTTGTTATCAGATTTTTGGGGGCTGTGATGCCTGTGAGGTACATTAACCAAGCAGCATTCTCTCTTCAGGCTACTCCTTGTCTTGGACAATCTATTTGAAATAACAGTGGAAATGTTGTGAACCTCAACCTGTACGGTGATTGAAACACCAGGCTTTCTAGAAACAAGGGGTCCATACATGTTTGTTGCTACGCATAATGGACCCTGTTCATATCAGTTATCAAATGTATTTTCTAGGCTATATGGGCGTGGCATATAGCGTGGGATTAACTCTGCCCATGGTATCTCTCGCATTTTGGGCTGTTGGGCTGGCCGTACGGTAAGGGGGGTCAGCCTTACTCCAGCGTTTATCAGGTCCATCATGCCCGGAGTGAATTTGAGGTGATGTATTGGTGAAGGAGTTTGAAATTCCTCCATTCGACTGTCATTGATGGACCTCTCGGCGGCCTCAGTATCCTCTCCACCAGTGGCCCCTGTGACTTCACGCTCTGTGAGTTTATCTCCACCAGGGGGCGCTGTGACTCCACGCCCTGTGAGTTTTCCTCCACCAGGGGGCGCTGTGACTTCACGCTCTGTGAGTTTTTCTCCACCAGGGGGCGCTGTGACTCCACGCTCTGTGCGTTTTTCTCCACCAGGGGGCGCTGTGACTTCACGCCCTGTGAGTTTTTCTCCACCAGGGGGCGCTGTGACTTCACGCCCTGTGAGTTTTTCTCCACCAGGGGGCGCTGTGACTTCACACCCCGTGCGTTTTTCTCCACCAGGGGGCGCTGTGACTTCACGCCCTGTGAGTTTTTCTCCACCAGGGGGCGCAGTGACTTTACGCTCTGTGCGTTTTTCTCCACCAGGGGGCGCTGTGACTTTACGCTCTGTGCGTTTTTTTCCACCAGGGGGCGCTGTGACCTCACGCTCTGTGCGTTTTTCTCTGCAATAGTCACCCCCTATGAACACGGGGGTGAGTTCATAGGGGGTGAGTTTTTCAGGGGGCCATGCATCACCAGGGGACCATGCATCACGCTCTATGTAGTCACAGCAGATGCAGATAGAAACAATTGAGCCCAAATAAACAACTACACTTTAGAAACAAGACCAAATAAACAACTACACTTTAGAAACAATTGAGCCCAAATAAACAACTACACTTTAGAAACAAGACCAAACTAGAAAAAGTGCCCTTCTGGGCACAGGTCTCCACCAGGAGGATAGGACTGTGTGAGATGTTTGGCAAAATGTTTAGGAGTAATATAAACATGTTTGCCTTTGATGGCAATTGGATGATTTGAGGCATTTTGTTCCAAAAATGTGTTTTGTAAAAATCAACCTGTTGGTGGCGCTATAACAGGCCAATGTGAAAAGGGTGGGATATATTCCTCAGCCTAGTAAGAAAATGTGTGAAAGTTTTCACGTAAATTGCATGCTGCGTTCATGATTTGAGGCTTTTGTTCCAAACGGGGCAATCTTGCAAACTGTGAAAGCCAATTATAGCCAATTAGGATGGAATATGAAATATCGGACAGATCCGAATTGAGCACATGACCATAGAGATGCTGTGTAACGATTTGTGAGATTTTTGGACAGAATCTGGAGGAGTAATATCAAAAGATGTGTTTTACAAAAGTCGGCCTCCTGGTGGCGCTATAAAAGGCAGATGCGGAAAATGCAGGTCAAAGGTTTGTCCTTGGCCTCTAGGGAGTGTGCATGCAACGTTTCACGCAGATCGGTGCAGTTTTAGGTAAAAATGTGAAAAGCTGCCTCATGGTGGCGCTATAACAGGCCGTTCTGGAAAATGCGGGGCAGAGGTTCATCGTTGGCATCCAGGGAGTGTGTGTGCAAAGTTTGGCATCGACCGGGTTAACGGTGCCGGAGATTAGCTGGTAACGGACGGACGGAAGGAAGGACGGACGGACACACACACACACGGACGGAGTGCAAAACATACTCTCTCCCCATGCCTTCGGCCTGGTGGAGACAATAAACAACTACACTTTAGAAACAAGACCAAATAAACAACTACACTTTAGAAACAAGACCAACTACACAACTATATAGCCTGCTATAGAAACATGTCCAACTAGAAAAAGTGCCCTTCTGGGCACAGGTCTCCACCAGGAGGATAGGACTGTGTGAGATGTTTGGCAAAATGTTTAGGAGTAATATAAACATGTTTGCCTTTGATGGCAATTGGATGACTTGAGGCATTTTGTTCCAAAAATGTGTTTTGCAAAAATCAACCTGTTGGTGGCGCTATAACAGGCCAATGTGAAAAGGGTGGGATATATTCCTCAGCCTAGTTAGAAAATGTGTGAAAGATTTCACGTAAATTGCATGCTGCGTTCATGATTTGAGGCTTTTGTTCAAAACGGGGCAATCTTGCAAACTGTGAAAGCCAATTATAGCCAATTAGGATGGAATATGAAAAATCGGACAGATCCGACTTGAGCACATGACCATAGAGATACTGTGTAACGATTTGTGAGATTTTTGGACAGAATCTGGAGGAGTAATATAAAAAAATGTGTTTTACAAAAGTCGGCCTCCTGGTGGCGCTATAAAAGGCAGATGCGGAAAATGCAGGTCAAAGGTTTGTCCTTGGCCTCTAGGGAGTGTGCATGCAACGTTTCATGCAGATCGGTGCAGTTTTAGGTAAAACATGTGAAAAGCTGCCTCATGGTGGCGCTATAACAGGCCGTTCTGGAAAATGCGGGGCAGAGGTTCATCGTTGGCATCCAGGGAGTGTGTGTGCAAAGTTTGGCATCGACCAGGTTAACGGTGCCGGTGGTAACGGACGGACGGAAGGACGGACACACACACGGACGGACGGACGGACACACACACGGACGGAGTGCAAAACATACTCTCTCCCCATGCCTTCGGCCTGGTGGAGACAAAAAACAACAAACAATATCGTCTATTTTCAAAAGATTTTGTATACATTTTGAGCTTGTGAAACGGGACATTCTGCCCAATGAGTATAACCTACTTTAAGTAGCCCATATTATTTTGATGCCAAATCATTCAGACTATAATAAAAATAATAAAACTTTATTTATATAGCACTTTTTTAAACAAAGTTACAAAGTGCTTTGAACAGTCAGACAACAATAACAGAATACATCACAGGTGCAAAAGAAATAACAATAGAAAATGCAAAATAACAAACACAGATACAAATCAGGGAGATGCAAAGGCTATTCTATAAAAATGGGTCTTTAGGAGGGTTTTAAAATGTGTTAGAGACTGGGTTAGTCTCAGCTCCTCTGGTAGGCTATTCCAGAGTCTTGGGGCCTTAACCACAAAAGCCCGATCCCCTTTAGTGACCAGTTTAGCCTTATAGGTCACCTTCAGTAGACCCTGACCCGATGACCTTAAGGTACGTGGCGGCACATACAATTCTATCATGTAGCTAGGCGCTAGACTATTAAGAGCTTTAAAAGTTAATAATAAAATCTTAAAATCAATGCGAAAGGATACTGGCAACCAGTGAAGTGCAGCTAAAACCGGAGTTATGTGTTCATATCTCCTGGTGCCTGTGATGAGCCTAGCGGCCGCATTTTGTACCAGCTGTAGGCGGTGAATGAGGTTTTGACTGAGACCAGAATACAGGGCATTGCAGTAATCCAAACGAGAATAAACCAGGGCCCTCACACTATACAATACACACTAGTACACTACAACCTCATACTATACTAGTAATACTACACTATACACTACACACTATACCCTCACACTATAGGCTACACTTTACACTAGGCCTATACCCTCACAGCCCTCTTGGGAGGGATACGGTTATTTGGTTTCATGTGTACACTCTCAGAGTTACAGACCCATAAGGGTCCATTTGGTTCCATGTGTACACTCTCAGAGTTACAGACCTGTAAGGGTGCATTTTGTTCTATTTGTTACACTCTCAGAGTTACAGACCTGTTAGGGTCCATTTGGTTCCATGTGTTACACTTTGACACTATTTTTCACTCTTTTTTAAATAATGGGTTGAATCTATAGTTGCAACACATACCAGCCATTGACAGCACATTCATCCAAACAGAAATGTCGTACCTGATCGTATTAAACAAAGTTAAACTCACCATCATTGCAGCTGCTGTACGGAAAGCTTGAATTATTCTCTTTCAATAACCTCTTCCTCTTTCTGTTAAAAAGATTATAATAAAATAAGCAGCTTTCTTTGCAGCAAAACGAGTTGAGACAGGAGAGCTTCAGCAGCATAGCCTATTAGATACTCATAGACAGTCTTGGCCCCCTGGCAACAAAATGTGACCTCTGTTGACCCAGCAAGCACGGTCAGGACCTGGACGAATTAGTGACGTCTCGACTAGTCAGATCTGGCCCAGAATATCACCTGATTTCAACCAACACAAATTCTGCCCACTAAGACGGACGTCCCTGGATGAATCAGAGAGTCCGATCGAGGCCAGATCGGACTTAAGTCATATCATAACTAGTCAGATCTGGCCCAGAATAAGCTATATTATTTCAACTTGTGAAGACGTCCCGTAAGCCCCATATGGGCTGTGATCTGGCCAGGGTGGTGGTCCCCAGGTTGATTCCAGGTCAGGGTGGTGGTCCCCAGGTTGATTCCAGGTCAGGGTGGTGGTCCCCAGGTTGATTCTAAGTCAGGGTGGTGGTCCCCAGGTTGATTCTAAGTCAGGGTGGTGGTCCCCAGGTTGATTCTAAGTCAGGGTGGTGGTCCCCAGGTTGATTCTAAGTCAGGGTGGTGGTCCCCAGGTTGATTCTAAGTCAGGGTGGTGGTCCTCAGGTTGATTCTAAGTCAGGGTGGTGGTCCCCAGGTTGATTCTAAGTCAGGGTGGTGGTCCTCAGGTTGATTCTAAGTCAGGGTGGTGGTCCCCAGGTTGATTCTTAGTCAGGGTGGTGGTCCCCAGGTTGATTCTAAGTCAGGGTGGTGGTCCCCAGGTTGATTCTAAGTCAGGGTTGTGGTCCCCAGGTTGATTCTAAGTCAGGGTGGTGGTCCCCAGGTTGATTCTAAGTCAGGGTGGTGGTCCCCAGATTGATTCTAAGTCAGGGTGGTGGTCCCCAGGTTGATTCTATAGTCAGGGTGGTGGTCCCCAGGTTGATTCCAAGTCAGGGTGGAGGTCCCCAGGTTGATTCCAAGTCAGGGTGGTGGTCCCCAGGTTGATTCCAAGTCAGGGTGGTGGTCCCCAGGTTGATTCCAAGTCAGGGTGGTGGTCTGATTCCAAGTCAGGGTGGTGGTCCCCAGGTTGATTCCAAGTCAGGGTGGTGGTCTGATTCCAAGTCAGGGTGGTGGTCCCCAGGTTGATTCCAAGTCAGGGTGGTGGTCCCCAGGTTGATTCCAAGTCAGGGTGGTGGTACCCAGGTTGATTCTAAGTCAGGGTGGTGGTCCCTCGTTCACAATCAGTTGATGAAAACCCCTGTACAAAATGATGGAATGCATGAATATCATGGCAAAAATAAAAGTTGGAAGTGACAAAAGAAGGGAAGCTGGGAATAAAATGCTTTCTTGAAAACCCTTAAACCTAGGAGAGAAGACTTAACATTATCTTGTGATTTGGACATCGGCAACACATACTTCATAGTATATATAATGTGTAACTTGCAGCATTGGAATGGAAAGGCACGCAAAACAGAAAACATTAAATAAACTAGATAAAGTGCCCCTCAGGGCACAGGTCTCCACCAGGGCAGGTCAGGTTGTGGCCTCCTGGTGGCGCTATTATAGGCCAATGTGAAAAGGGTGCCATTTCTTCTTACGCCTTGGATGGCAATTGGATGATTTGAGGCATTTTGTTCCAAAAATGTGTTTTGCAAAAGTCCACCTGTTGGTGGCGCTATAACAGGCCAATGTGAAAAGGGTGGGATGTATTCCTCAGCCTAGTAGGAAAGTCTGTGAAAGATTTCACGTAAATTGCGCGCAGCGTTCATGATTTGAGGCTTTTTGTTCAAAACGGGCCAATGCTGCAAACTTTGAAAGCCAATGTTAGCCAATTAGGATGGAATATGAAATATCGGACGGATGCGTCTTGAACACATGACTATAGAGATACTGTGTAACGATTTGCGGGATTTTTGGACAGAATCTGGTGGAGTAATATCCAAAAATGTGTTTTTCAAAAGTCGGCCTCCTGGTGGCGCTCTAACAGGCCGTTCTGGAAAATTTGGGGCAGAGGTTCATCGTTGGCATCCAGAGAGTGTGCGTGCAAAAATTGGCACCGACCGGGTTAACGGTGCCGGAAGATTGGGGTGCATACTTAGTTTAGACTAGTCATTTGTTAGACATGGGTTAAGGTTAGGTTTAGGTGTGCTGCCCTGTGGGTACTAACCTGACTCCGCCAGATGGGGCAGCAGAGAGTACACGGCCTGGCCAATCAGCAGCAGCTAGAAGCTAGAAGCTGCTGCTGATTGGCCAGGCCGTTTTGTGGCCGGGCATCAAGTCTGCCTGAGAGTTCCCAGATGGGAGCAGGAGGGTACTCTCTGCTGCCCCATCTGGCGGAGTCAGGTTATGTGGGTACTGCACCCCCGGAGATTAGCTGGTAGCAGACGGACGGACACACACACAAACATATCTCTCCCCATGCCTTCGGCCTGGGCAATGCAATGAAAACACACAAAACGCTAGTTTGATTCTGGCAAGTTACGATTGGCACCAGGTCGACTTTATTTCCAGGCTTCAATCATGATGACCGACCCCACCCCAATAGTACCATGGATAAAATCTATTCATAATAAATAGTGTACAGTATAATACTACCAAGAGCACATTAAAAAAAGTACACACACAGTAACATTATGCACGCCTATAGCTCCCATCGCTGGGGTTACTTCCTTCTATATTAACCCATTGAGGACTGAGACCGGTTTCTGTGTCAGTGGTTCTCAACGTTTTTCATGTCAAGGACCCCAAAAACTAGCTCCAATTGGCCGCCGACTCCCACCTGGAAATATGTAGTTCCAGGGACCCCCCCCAGTAGCAGAGTTAAAAACATATATATATATATATTCAAAGATTTGTGCCACATTTTCACGATTTTTCCAAAAATAGCAAGATCTACAAGCTCGTGGCGCGGCTCGGTGGCAAGCTACGAGCTTGTAGATCTGCTATTTTTTTCAATAGCTAAAGTATAACATAATATGCTTAAAACACCAGAAGGGGTTCCCGTCCTGAATGGGTGAACAGGGGCGATGGTGCGTCGGTCTCTAAAGCCTATATATACTGCATTATGTGCATGCATGTTCGTGAGTATTTATTTATGCTAAGACATACAGTCCCGGCAGACGTTAAAGGAGAATTCCATGGCTTCCAGGCTTTCTTACCTTTATTTGTAGTTGTTACGTCCCCCACCAAAGAGGTCCAGGTGTTATTTGTAGTTGTTACGTCCCCGACTAAAGAGGTCCAGGTGTTATTTTCTGCAAAAGCGCATTATTGGCTATTTCCCCTACCATAAGCCCACAATGAATTGCATTGAATTGAATGGGGCTATGGGGTGTTAGTGCTAATTCGCTTATTTCCATCGCTCAAAAATCAAATAGTAAATAGTATCCCAAGCGGCACACTTTACTACTTATTTCAATGGAAATAAGCGAATTAGCACAAAAACCCAACCCCCATTGAGGGCTTATGGTAGGGGAAATAGCCAATAATGCACTTTTGCACAAAATAACACCTGGACCTCTTTGGTGGGGAAGTAACAACTACAAATAAAAAGGTAAGAAAGCCTTCTAGATTGGAATTCTCCTTTAATTGCCGCCACACTTGGTCCAAAATGTCCCCATTTTTGCCTATAGATATGGAAATATCGGGTCACAGGTTTTGGCGTGAAAAGAAATCACTGCGACGCGTTTGTGTACTAGTGCGTTCTTCAACCACGACGAAGCCTTTCCGTTGCCTCATACAGTACGTAGGCCAGACTTTGATCGTAATTATAACTACCTTGTTCATTCATTGACATTATATATTTTTAAAGTATTTGCCACATTTCATAGTTCATTTTGGCCTTACTCAAAACAGACGTGAAGCCGCGAGAGTAAAAGTTTCGGTATAATTTGTCCACCCCCCCAAAAAAAAAACAATATATAAAAAGAAAACCCCGTGAATCATAATATTACCGCGCCGTCGTGAAAAATAAAAAAGTCAAGCAGCTTTAAAGCAGGTACTTTGCACGTAGACATGGAAATACCATCACAAGACCCCCCCGATTTCTATTTCACACGGAATCTCTGCCCCCCCCCCCCCCCCCCCCCCCCCCCCCCCCCCCCGCCCCCCCCCCCCCCCCCCCCCCCCCGCCCCCCCCCCAAAAAAAAACAATGACTTTTGGTTTCCACTTTCAGGATATGCGAATGGAAATATTTGTGGCAGAGAACACACACAGTCACTCTCCTCCTTGTGTGGAAACCATGACATGGAACCACTTGCCCCCCCCCCGCCCCACCCCAAAAAAAAAAACAGGCTTTAGTAGACTATTGGTCCGACTGTCATTAGACCGACAACCTGACCCTATACTTCAAGCACGGTGCAACGCACGTCGGACCAACGCATGTTCGGGAGCGACGGACGTTGTGGTTTCCGCACGTCGGGACCTTTGGTTGCGCGTGCATCCCATCCCGGTGCAAAACGGGCATCACGGTCCATCGGAACAGAACGAACACACAGAAGGCCCCTGCATTCGCCCTGCGCCGCTCCCGTTTAGTTTTTGACACAGCTTTTCGTTCCTCGTTTCACTGCCGTTCCGGTGGCCGGGTGGGAAGCATTCCTCTCTCAGCAGGGTTTGTGACCCGGTCGGGAGCGGATGGTCATGGACGTCATGTTGTAGTCAGGTCACTCAGGTGGTTTGTAGTCCAAGTCATCTGGCAGGAAACCATAAGCAGGGAATCAGAAGAAGTACCCAAAATAATTCCCCCGCGATCATAATTCTTTAGGGCCTACCCGATCTAAAATCCTCGATGCGGCGTAGCTTTGCTGATTTTTTAAATAAATGTGAGTGTACTTTACTTTCCAGAGACTATTATTCAGCATCTGTATACCGTTGTTATCCCCCGGGGGGGGGGGGGAGAATTCTATTATATTGGCTATAGGCCCTTATTATTTTGGGTAGTTCTCATTCCGTTTTTGGTTTCTTGTCTGATGACCAAACAAATCAGTGACTACAACATGACGTATAAATGACCATCGGCTCCAGACCGGGTTCACACGGCGATTTAGTAAACACAGACCAAGGCTTTCCTCCGAGGTGGGAAGCCCTGGTGAGGCCAGTCGCCAGGCTTAGCCGTCCAGAGGCTGGCCCAGGTACACCATGGTGACTTCGGTGTTGCCGTACACGGCGGAGACGGCGGGGAAGAGGCAGGCTTTGGGCAGCCCCCGGAAGGCCACGCCCAGGAACTCGAAGCCCCTCTCGAAGGCCAACGTCTTGTCGTCCATGTCCAGGATCACGCGTATTCTCTCGCCGATCTGTGGACGGACAGACAGACAGACGGACAGACAGGCGTCGTTTTAGAGGTGACGGAGCAAAATCTTAATTTTGCTGGCGATGTGCACAAGGATGAACACAAGGATCAACATCATAGAAAACGGGGCAAGAGTGAATTTTAACTATTTTAATTTTCTACGTCACAAATGCGTTACAAACATTTCAGCTATCCAACCTTTTTCTACACACCGATGAAGGCTGGATAGCCGAAACGTCTGTCACCTCATTGGTGATGTAGTGTAGATTGTAAAAAATAGGAAATAGTTCAAATTCACCCTTGCCACTGTGTGTGCGACTCAATGTTGATCTATTCTATTCTAAATGGATAGCGCACCAGACGTAAGAGCACGGCGGTTACAAGAAAAGTCATGAACACGACAGGATCAGCCTCAGATATTGTCTCTATACCATTCATATGGAGTGCCAGGGACATGTGGAACATGCATATGCAATGGAGGAGTGCCACTATATGACGATAGAGAGTGCCACTATATTTCCACACTCACTGTGGGCGGCGGTGGCTCAGGGGTAGAGTGGCTGGATGGTAACCGCAAGGTTGCCAGTTCGAACCCGGGCTCCCCCAGAGTTAGTGTCGAAGTGTCCTTGAGCAAGACACTGAACCCCTAATTGCTCCTGATGTGCAGGTTGGTGCCTTGCATGGTTTCCGCCGCCATTGGTGTATGAATGTGTGTACTATGAATGGGTGAATGTAATGCACTGTACAATCTCTGTAAAGCGCCTTGGATAAAGGCACCAATACCATTTACCACTCCAGAGGGCCACATTGCATATCACTGTCTATATTAATTTATTCTTTGCTATTTTTTAATTGGAATCCTGAAAAGTTATTACATTTCCAATGCATTCAGTTATGGTTATGGTTATGGTTATGTTAAATTTATGAACTAAATACAATTACACTGGACATAAAAAAAGACAATAACATTGTAATACTAGTAATTAGCTGAAATCAATAATATATCATTATTCTGATATTAACCTGAGGGCTGCCCGCATTGAGTGAAGGTGGGGGCCACATGTGCAGAAAAGGAATTACAAAATTAAGCTCTAAAGCAGGGGTGCCCAGACCTTTTTGACTTGAGAGCTACTTTCAAAATGACCGAAAAAATATTATCCCATTGCTGAAAATAGTTCAAAAATGTACCTGAGGGGGCTTTGGAATAGCAGCGATGGCGTTACATAATATGACAAATACACTTGGAATGGGAAATAAAGGGGGGTGATGCAATTGTTTTTGGCGCAAAGTATTCCATTGTAGGTTAACAAGCAATTTTTTTTATCAATCAAGTCACCTTAATTCAAGTGTCAAATTATTATTTTATGTAGTATGTTTTAAGGACATGTCATGTGATCTGCCTGCACAGCCTTTGTGATCTATTGGTAGATCACGGTCTACCTTTTGGGCACCCCTGCTCTAAAGATAATTAAAAATATATTTACATATTAACCCATTTTGACCTGAGATCAGATTCTAAAAATGTCTTCTACATCCTGACAGTTTTCTGAAAAAGCTATGTTTCTATGTCAGTCGTTCTTCGATTTTTCAAAAATAGCAGACCTACAAGCTCGTAGCGCGCCACTCGGTGGCGCGCTACGAGCTTGTAGATCTGCTATTTTCAATAGTTAAAGCATAACATAATTCTAACACCAAAAGGGGTTCCTGCCCAAAATGGGTTAAGTACTCGGATTTCGGGAGGTGCAGTTCCAGACTCTATATAGCATTCGGAGATTGTGTGGAATAGTTGTCTGGCCCCTGACCTGATATTTCGGCGCGTTGTTGCACTGCGGGAAGTTGCCGCTGACCTCCCCGTTGTGCAGCAGGTTGTTGTCCACCAGGTTCCAGCCCCAGCTCTGGTCGTCGCTGCCCAGCAGCGCCACGTAGCCCTGGCACTGCATGTTGGCCCGCTTGGTGGCGAGGCCGATGACCGCCACGGTGCCCAGCGGGCCCTCCCACCAGATCTCCCAGGCGTGGCGGCCCTCGGAGAAGCCGATCTTGCCGCGCGCGCCGTCGGTGCTCTGGGCGATGGGGTTGCGGTGCAGCGTGAAGCCGTTCTTCTTCACGTAGACGTTGCGCGAGCAGTCGTGGGAGCTGAGCGCGTGCTGGAAGGACTTGAGCTGTTTTGGAAAGACGGTACACGGCGAGGTTAGGGAAGTGGTTCCCAGGGTGGGGTCCCCGGGGACCCCCAGGGGTCCTTGAGGGAGTTCCAGGGGGTACCCAGCTAAATTATAGTTTGGAACCAAATGGACCCATATGGATCTGTAACTCAAGAGTGTACAAATGTAACTTATATTATACATATATTTTACAATATAAATGGGGGTTCCAGAGATAGAAATGCCATTAAATGGGGGGTCCGTAGCCTAAATGCACAGTAAAACAGAGGGTCCTTGAAATTAAACTGGTTGAGAATCACTGCTAGAGCCGTAAATATCTTCTCTTATGGGGGTCCCTGGCATATCTTCTCTTATGGGGGTCCCTGGCATGTCTTTTCAAATGGGGGTCCGCGGGCTAATTAGTGTCAATTTGGGGGTCCTTGGCATGAAAAGGTTTGGGAACCACTGTGTTTGGGAAGGGAATTATCGATTAGCCCAATTAGACCTGAGGTCGATTCTACAAAAAGGACCCCAAAAATGTAATTGGCCGCTGACCCCCCATCTGAAAATATGTTGTTCCACGGATCCCCCCCCCCCCCCCCCCCCTCCCCCCAGAGGCAAAGATATGAGTTTAAAATGTTCGCTCTGAAAGAATATATACATTTTTTGAAGAAAAGACAAAGAATAAAATCTGAGAATCTTAATTTCCCTCAATATCTAACATAAAGAACAAAATGTTGCTGATATACAGAAAGAACACAAAAGGCATATCATGTTCCTCATAATCAAATATTTATTTGACCATTTGAGATACAGGGCTGTGGCTACCAAGGTGGGGGGGGGGGGGACTTTTTTTTAAGCGGCCCACATGTGCGTTCCTCTGCCATGCGTCACGCATGCACAGACAGCATTACATACTGTATGTATAAAGAGCGTCGCAGTCCCGCCCCCTTTCATGACGACGCCAGGCCCAGGAAATGATTCCCAATGCATTTTTACCATAGACATTTCAAAAAGTATTTATTTAAAGACGGTTACGCCACGGACAAAGCCAACTCGAGTCGTGACAACTCATGACAACAAACACAATATTATGGACCAAACAAATAATTACAAAGAAGAAAAACAACAAAAAAAGTGTTGTAACCTGCCGTTTTTTTCTTCTTTCTAATTATTTGTTCGGCCCAAAAAATTGTGTTTGTTGTCATGATTTGTCACGACTCGAGTTGGCTTTGTCCGCGGCGTAAACGTCTTTAAATAAATACTTTTTTAAATGTCTATGAGGAAGAATCATTTCCTGGGCCCTGGTAGGGGGCGGGACTGCGACGCTCTATAAAGACACAATTTTAGGCCAATAAAAAAACACTATAATACCAAATGTCCCACTTGTCCACCTCGACTGCCGGACTACTCCATTCAAGTCAATGCAATGACAACCACATTGTGCTGTACTTAACTGTATTCAACAAGAACACACTCAAATCCTCAGCTCCAATCATTGCATCTTTCATGGCACTGATCAGTGATCTAATCAACACAAGGACACACACCTTGCTCTTGTAGGTGGGCAGGTTGCACAGGATGTCCGAGCGCAGCGCCTCGTCGCTGAGCTGGCGGGCGATCAGGCTGCGCCACACCTCGCTGTTCTCGTCCGCCAGCACGGCGTTCCAGTGCCAGCACACCAGGGAGCACGGCATCAGGTCCTCCAGCTCCAGGTACGAGAAGATGTGCTCCAGGACGCGGCAGGGCAGCCGGCCCGCCACCCCACCCCCGGGATGGGGGCTGCAGCCACCGACAGCAGCACCTAATGCATGGGGTGGAAAGAAGAAGATGAAGATGTGCTCCAGGACGCGGCAGGGCAGCCGGCCCGCCACCCCGCCCCCGGGATGGGGGCTGCAGCCACCGACAGCAGCACCTAATGCATGGGGTGGAAAGAAGAAGATGAAGATGTGCTCCAGGACGCGGCAGGGCAGCCGGACCGCCACCCTGGCCCCGGGATGGGGCCAGGGTGCTCCAGAGGACCACTATATTTCCACACTCGCTCCAGAGGGCCACTATATTTCCACACTCGTTCCAGAGGGCCACTATATATCCACACTCGCTCCAGAGGGCCACTATATATCCACACTCGCTCCAGAGGGCCACTATATTTCCACACTCGCTCCAGAGGGCCACTATATTTCCACACTCGCTCCAGAGGGCCACTATATTTCCACACTCGCTCCAGAGGGCCACTATATTTCCACTCGCTCCAGAGTGCCACTATATTTCCACACTCGCTCCAGAGGGCCACTATATTTCCACACTCGCTCCAGAGTGCCACTACATTTCCACACTCGCTCCAGAGTGCCACTACATTTCCACACTCGCTCCAGAGGGCCACTACATTTCCACACTCGCTCCAGAGGGCCACAACATTTCCACACTCGCTCCAGAGGGCCACTATATTTCCACACTCGCTCCAGAGTGCCACTACATTTCCACACTCGCTCCAGAGGGCCACTACATTTCCACACTCGCTCCAGAGGGCCACAACATTTCCACACTCGCTCCAGAGGGCCACTATATTTCCACACTCGCTCCAGAGGGCCACTATATTTCCACACTCGCTCCAGAGGGCCACTATATATCCACACTCGCTCCAGAGGGCCACTATATTTCCACACTCGCTCCAGAGGGCCACTATATTTCCACACTCGCTCCAGAGGGCCACTATATTTCCACACTCGCTCCAGAGGGCCACTATATTCCACTCGCTCCAGAGTGCCACTATATTTCCACACTCGCTCCAGAGTGCCACTATATTTCCACACTCGCTCCAGAGGACCACTATATTTCCACACTCGCTCCAGAGGGCCACAACATTTCCACACTCGCTCCAGAGGGCCACTATATTTCCACACTCGCTCCAGAGGGCCACTATATTTCCACACTCGCTCCAGAGGGCCACTATATTTCCACACTCGCTCCAGAGGACCACTATATTTCCACACTCGCTCCAGAGGGCCACTATATTTCCACACTCGCTCCAGAGGGCCACTATATTTCCACACTCGCTCCAGAGGACCACTATATTTCCACACTCGCTCCAGAGGGCCACTATATTTCCACACTCGCTCCAGAGGGCCACTATATTTCCACACTCGCTCCAGAGGGCCACTATATTTCCACACTAGCTCCAGAGGGCCACTATATTTCCACACTCGCTCCAGAGGACCACTATATTTCCACACTCGCTCCAGAGGGCCACATTGAAAATTTCTCTTCTGGTAAAACATAGCCAATCTACAAGCTCAAAACGCGGATTCCTGAAAAAAATGCCCGCCACCCCGCCTCCGGGACGGGGGCTGTAACCACCGCCAGCAGCACCTCCTGCTGTGGTGGAAAGTAGGGATGCTCCGATCAGGTTTTTTGGGACCGATCCCGATCACCGATAGTTTTTCTCATGATCGGCCAACAACAGGCCCGATACTGTTTTGAATATTTCCAAAATTATTAAATGTCAATACTATAGTACAGAACAAAAACTGCTAAGAGGATCAAACCAGAAAAAGCACTATTAAAAAAAGACTTGTTTACATCAGGGTCCTCCAGTTTCAATTAATGAGTAACAGAGTATTTCTACATTGCAATATTGATACTTTTTACTGTAAAAATATACCCGTATGAAGTGAAGGGCACTCATACATCATCTCATTCCAGCCAATCACAATTTGCGTCCTCGCCTTCGTCTTCAATGTTTGTGTTTAAACAAACACTCAAAGCTGGCCATTCATTGCCAATGGCATTCAACATTTGTGTGTACAGTTAACACAAACACTCAAATCTCAGCTGGCCATGCATTGTCATTCAATATTTGTGTTTACACACACACACACACACACACACACACACACACACCCTCAAAGCTGGACACACATAGGAGGGACCCCTCAAAAACACTTGTTTACACCAGGGTCCTCCAATTTTCAAGTATTTCTATACACTGCAGATTTGCAGTATTGATATTTTGACTTATATAAGTTAAAAAAAAAACGTGTGTATGTATTTTTCTTAATAAATCTCCACGCACTGACCTGCTCCTGCTACCCCGCCCGCCGCCGCAGCAGAAGCCCCATAGGAGGGAGAGGAGTTGTTGCTGCAGCCGGCGGAGGCTGCGCCCATGCCGGCTTGGGCGGAGGAGGAGGACGCGGCACCACCACCAGAACCACCACCTCCTCCTCCAGAACCTCCACATACCCCTGCTCCTCCACCACCCCCTCCTCCACCTCCTCCTCCCGACATCTTGTGGTGTATTATAGATGACGCCAGCCGACAGAAGACGTTCTTCTTCTTCGCCGCCCACACCATAAATGTTGTGACATCTACGAGGAGAAGAAGAAGAAGAAGAATGCGCGGATGTGTAACATTTTTTTTTTAATATAAATTAAAAAATGTGGCCCTCGTTTGAATTTTTAACGTGCAAAATAAACAGAGACTGAGAGAGAGGGAGGAGCCTCCCTGCCTGGCGTGGCGTGCAGTTGCAATGATGGCTGAAGAGATGGCGCTGGTGGTGTTGCCACATTGTGGGGAAGAATCAGCAGCCAGGTCTATGAAAATAGGCTATTTGAAAATAGCAGATCTACAAACAAACAAAAAGAAAGAAAAGAAAAGAAAAAAATATATAAATTTGGTATTTGGGGTCCCTGTCACAAAATATATTTTTTAAATGGGTGGGATCCTTCCTTGGACAAATACATTAATCTGGGGGTCCTTCCTTGACATGAATTCAATGTGTGTGAATCACTGGTTTTCTGATAAATTGAAAATGGAGTACCCCAATGGTCCTGGAAACATGGTCATTTGAGCGGTGCCTGACCTCTCCGATGAGTCGATGACCAGCTATAGTGTCCCTAATGTTATAGTATGTCTATGGATTATTATGCATATAGCAGAGTGGCTCAGAGCCTCAGCCTGATGATGGCCCTTAATAGTCTAATATCTCCCCTGGTGGTGCATAGGGATATACCTTTGGTCTAGTGGTTAAAGATGTTGGACTTTCACGTGGGAGACCTGAGTTCGAATAGCGGGCGTTACACATGTAGCCTATGCCTCTCTCTCCGTCTCTGTTTGAGTACAGAACCGGGACAGCGGTGTTGGCACTGTTGAGCAGCATACAGGGCAGGCCCATTCACACTGACCACTATAACTATAACATTACAATATGTATAACTAACTGTACCGTACAGTAAGGGCGACTGTGGCTCAGGAGGTAGAGCAGGTCGTCCAATGATCCCTGGGTCGGCGGTTCGAATCCCGGCTCCTCCTGTCCACATGTCGAAGTGTCCTTGGGCAAGACACTGAACCCTACATTGCCTCCAATGAGTCGGTCGGTGTGAGCTCGCCACCATTGGTGTGTGAATGTGGGAAGTGAGGACGCTGGCGTCGACTGTTCGCCGCTTCACCTCCCAATGTATGAATGAATGAACTTTGAGGACTTGGAAAAGCGCTATAAAAATGCAATTCATTATTATTACAGTACACAGAATACAGTACAGTAACTATCACAATAAAAGTATAGTTGCACCACTCAGTTCCAGGGGTAGGCCTATAGTGGGGGTGGGGAGGGGGGGCACGGGGGGGCGCCAACCCCCCACATCCCTCACATCTCAAATTATTATTTTGGCAAAAAATAATGAAGTATTTTAAACCCTGTTTCTAAATAGGCTGTACACATCTGCATGTTTTAATAGCTATGTCTGCGAGGGTTGCGCACGTGCACGCAAATGTGTGTGTGCATGTGCGCACGCACGTGTGTTATTACGGGGCGTCCCCCACTTAAAAAAGTAGCATTACAACACTGCTCAGTTCACACGGGTGTGATTTTCGAAATCACACCCGACAAATGCAATTCGAATAAAAAAATCCCCTCCCCCTATTTTTCCATAGGCTACTGTACACGCCCCCCTTCTTTTTTTTCATTTCTTTAACTGTATGATGATTTCCTTTTTGAGTGGTGTAAACCACTCCTACGACTGGCTTTGTTAGTTTACGTGTCTGTCTGTCTGTCTGTCTGTCTGTCTGTTCGACCAAAAAATTAGCATGGTTGCTACGGTCACCCAGTTCACCCGGGTGTGATTTCATTACGTCAGACATTACGTCAGATCAGAGCTGATCAGGCTATATAATACCTTACACCACTCAGTTCACACGGGTGTGATTTTTTTCATATAATTGTATATTCGTAAGTCTTTAAAATGTTCCGATGAATTGAAAATGGAGGACCCTGATGTAAACAAGTCTCTTTTTTCTGGTTTCATCCTCGTAGCAGATTTTGTATTGACCTGTACTTTCATTTTTGATCTGTACCCATTCTACAGACTGTGAATACAATTTTCAATCAATCAATCAATCAATTATTGTATTGAACTTTGCTTTCCCGTGCAATTTTATTCTACAAACTGTTAATTAAAACAAAAATCAATCAATCAATTTAAAACAACATAAACAAAAAAAATCAATCAATCAATTTAAAACAACATAAACCAAAAAAATCAATCAATCAATTTAAAACAACATAAACAAACCCAAGTAAGCCCAAATAATAAGCAACTACTACACCCTAGAAACAAGCCCAGAAAAAAAAACACAACCCACAACTACCAATTATTTACAAGCAAGCAAAACAAAGCCCAATGTCGCTTATAATAAGCAGACATGGCAACACTGGCTGAAAGGAAGCGATGCGTCAAGGTCCTGGAAGAACCATAGAGTCACATCATGGGAAGAACATGGATGACGGTTTTTTTTTTTTTTTTTATCGATATGAAACGAGCACAACATTTAGAGACGAACAAAATCTACACTTATATATAATAAAACAAAACAGGAAATCATGTAAGAAAAAAAGGATTGTAGGCCCTATTAGTGCTTTTTCTGGTTTTATCCTCTTTAATAACATATTTTGTATTGACCGGGCTGTATTTTCCTTTGAACTGTACCCAGGATTCTACAAACTGTGAATATATATAAAAAAAAAAAAAAAATCACGACAATCACAATTTCACTTGCAGATCACGTGACTAAACAGGCGGAAGTGACGTCACGTGTATGGCTCCGCCTCCCTCCTCCCAAAGCACAGACAGTAGTGTTCAGTTGGTTTTTCAGCAGCAGCACAGCATCCTTCCATCCATCCTTTAAACACAACACAACACACACTACACAATCCACACACTGTCTTTCTGGAGAAGGAGACACACACACGAAACACTCCATCTTTTATTTTTTACTTTCTTTACAGATCGGCGGAGCCGTGCTAATAACGGCAACAACACACACTCTCTGCTTCAATACAGAGCAGCAGCAGCAGGACGAACTGAACGGTACGTGCTCTCTGTGTGTGTGTGTGTGTGTGTGTGTGTGTGTGTAGTGTGTGTGTACACTGTGTGATGTGATGTGTGTGTGTACTGTGTGATGTGATGTGTGTGTGTACTGTGTGTGATGTGATGTGTGTGTAGTGTGTGTGTGCGTGTGTGTGTGTGTGTGTGTGTGTGTGTAGTGTGTGTGTGTGTGTTTGCATTGTGTATATCTCAGAGAGTGGAGGAAGGGGGAGGAGTGTGTGTTTTGTGTTATTGCAGCAGCATATTAGGAAAAGGGGGGTCGGGGGGGGGGGGGGGTATTACAGCTAGGCTGCATACATCCCATAGCCCGGAGGGGTGGTGGGTCGGTCGCCGTGCTCTGATTGGCTACCACAGCTGCTGTGCTTCCCTTGTAAAGCAGTGGGTTTTCAACCAGTGGTCCAGGGACCACCAGTGGTCCTTGATGGGGGTTCCAGGTGGTCCCCATACAGCTATAAATGATGGAGAGTTGGTAACCAAATGGACCCTTATAGATCTTTAACTCTTGAGAGCTTGGACCCCTCACAGGTCCATTCGGTTTCATGTTATGCAATTATGTTATGCAATTATCTCCTAATGGTGCCAACATCAATACAGCATGGAATTGTGGGTCTGAGTCAGTCTAAATGTCATCAAATGGTGGTTCCGTGGCTCAAATACCCAATAAATAATAAACAATGGGCCTTGATATGAAAAGGGTTGAAAACCACTGCTGTAAAGATAATATTTGCATTTTGCCCCAGAAGAAAAGGGGGGTTTCGTTTTTGACAGCAAAATTCTGATTTAGTTGTAGTGTTTTTTATTTTATTTTTAGGGGCGATATCCCAGCTTTGAGGGTTTGTGCCTACATGTATATGTATGTATGTATGTATGTATGTATGTATGTATGTATGTATGTATGTATGTATACATATGTATGTATGCATATATTGATACGGGTCAATATACATTTTTGTAGTTTGTGTTTTATTTATTCGCAATAAAAACATTATAGGTCTACGGAAAATAAATTATAAAAAGGCAGAAAAATAAAATAAATAAATAAAAAAGTTAAGTTAAGCCACTGAGAACTGATTCCACAAATGTCCGTTTTCAGAAAAACCTATGTCTTTATGTCAGTGGTTCTCAAATTTTTTCATGTTAAGGACCCCCCAGAATGATATGAAATTGGCCGCGGACCCCCCATCTGAAAATATGCTGTTCCAGGGACCTCCTCCCAGAAGCAAAGATTTGAGTTAAAACGTGCTCTGAAAGAATATATAATATATATTCAAAGATTTTCCCCACATTTTCACGATTTTTCAAAAATAGCAGATCTACGAGCTCGTAGCGCGGCACTCGGTGAGCTTGTAGATCTGCTATTTATATATAGCTAAAGCACAACACAATGCTTAAAACACCAAAAGGGGTTCCTGTCCAGAATGGGTTTTAAACTAAATAAAAAAATAGTAATCAAACCTTGTATCAACTCAAGGCTAATCCAACAAATACATACAGACAGACAGTGCCTGGCTGTATATCAGAGCAAAGATCAGCAGTTGTCATGACAACCAATAGTCAATCACAGTAGAGCGTTCCTCGTGGCAATGGGATGCTGCTGCTGTGACTGGCTGCCCCCCCCCCCACCACCACCACCGGCCTGTTGACACTAGACAGACTGTAGTGTCCCATCATCGATGATCAATGTCACGCACGGCATGTCATGGCATGGACTGTCACTCACACGAGGCTATAGTACTTTTATTGCTAATGCTATGATTCAGAATCATAATGTATGCAATATCAATGATGCACAATAACAAAACGTCACCAGAGAGAGACATGTGAAATCACTGTAGCTTAGCCCGCCTGGGCTAATAGCTTGTGTTGTGGTACAGCAATGATTTGTACTTGTATTACGTTGTAATAAGGTTATTATTATATTAGTGGTTTTCAACTGTTTTTCACATCGAGGTCCATCATTTATTCGGCATTTGAGCCCACGGATTTGATGACATTTAACCTCTCGGACCCATTTGAGCCACGGACCACCATTTGATGACATTTAGCCTCTCAGACCCATTTGAGCCACGGACCACCATTTGATGACATTTAGCCTCTCAGACCCATTTGAGCCACGGACCACCATTTGATGACATTTAGCCTCTCAGACCCATTTGAGCCACGGAACCACCATTTGATGACATTTAGCCTCTCAGACCCATTTGAGCCACGGACCACCATTTGATGACATTTAGCCTCTCAGACCCATTTGAGCCACGGACCACCATTTGATGACATTTAGCCTCTCAGACCCATTTGAGCCACGGACCACCATTTGATGACATTTAGCCTCTCAGACCCATTTGAGCCATGGAACACCATTTGATGACATTTAGCCTCTCAGACCCATTTGAGCCATGGACCACCATTTGATGACATTTAGCCTCTCAGACGCATTTGATCTATGGACCACCATTTGATGACATTTAGCTTCTCAGACCCATCTGAGCCACGGACCACCATTTGATGACATTTAGCCTCTCAGACCCATTTGAGCCATGGAACACCATTTGATGACATTTAGCCTCTCAGACCCATTTGAGCCGACGGACCACCATTTGATGACATTTAGCCTCAGACCCGCCAAGACTTGGAATGTTTTGTTGTTGGAAAAGATTTTGTCCACAATTTGATTGATTGATGTTGGTAGAGAGATGACGGGCAGACGTTAATCAAAAAATATTCTTCTACGTGTGTGTGTGTGTGTGTGTGTGTGTGTGTGTGTGTGTGTGTGTGTGTGTGTGTGTGTGTGTGTGTGTGTGTGTGTGTGTGTGTGTGTGTGTGTGTGTGTGTGTGTGTGTGTGTGTGTGTGTGTGTGTGTGTGTGTGTGTGTGTGTGTGTGTGTGTGTGTGTGTGTGTGTGTGTGTAATGCAGATGTTAAACAACAATTTAACTCTTGAGAGCATAACATGAAACCAAATTGACCTGCTGTAAGGGTAAATTTGGTTTCATTTTAGACTCAAGAGTTAAAGATCTATTAAGGGTCCATTTGGTTACCAGCCAATTATCATGCAGTGACTGCACCACCATGGGCATGCACAGAAGACAGTCCATGTGCTTTTAACATGTTCATGTTGAATGGATGTTTTTTATTAGCAGTATTGGGTTCTCAAAGTGAGGTCCTTTTTTTAAAGTGGTTCCAGGGGGTCTCCAGTTAAATCAGTAAATGTATACATATAGCATCAAAACCAGTTTAGCAACTGGAACATGATCAGCCCTTACAACCTTGGGGAAAAGAAAAAGTGAAGATAATTTTGACAACACAAATCCTGTATTGGGGTCAAGGTGAGAACCACTGTTTTAGTCAGTGCTGAACTAGTAGACAGTAAAAAGCAGTGACCTTTTCATTACCAATATTGACCTCTACCTGCTACCCAAAGAGGTAGCCTACTTAATGTAAGTAGTATGAAGTAGTATAAGATTTCTGGATATTTAGAAAACAATAACTTCGATATATATAATGCAATATTAATAATATCTCATTTGTTCTGTTGTTCTGTGTTCTTTTAACTGCAGCTTATTGCGAGCGTGCTGCCACCATTATGAATCCTGCCTACAGCCCCACGCCAACAGGGGTCCCCTATGCCAACCAAAAGGGTGCACTCTACCCAGGTACTGTGTGTGTGTGTGTGTGTGTGTGTGTGTGTGTGTGTGTGTGTGTGAGAGAGTGTGTGTGAGATGTCAAGCTTGACTAGACATTTAGAACTTGGGCTGACCGGCCGACCCATGAGCCACTGGCCGACCCATGGGCCGACCGGCCGGGCTGACCCATGAGCCACTGGCCGACCCATGGGCAGACCGGCTGATCCATGAGCCACTGGCCGACCCATGGGCAGACCGGCTGATCCATGAGCCATGGGCCGACCGGCCGTCCCGGTCTCCTCGTTTCTGTTTTCGAACGACAAGCTGACATTAAATGGATGTGATAATCATTGTTAATTTTCTCCCTGGATGCAGGGTTCCCCATGGGCTTTGCACCGGCATACCCCAACATGTACCCAGGGGTCAACCCAGCCTTCCCTGCAGGTAAGCACAATAGAGACATCATCAATACCCGGGGCGACTGTGTCTCAGGAGGTAGAGCAGGTCGTCCAATGATCCATGGGTCGGCGGTTCGAATCCCGGCTCCTCCTGTCTACATGTCGAAGTGTCCTTGGGCAAGACACTGAACCCCAAATTTCTCCCGATGTGCTGGTTGGTACCTTGCATGGCTTCCGCCGCAATCGGTGTATGAATGCGTGTGTGAATGGGTGAATGTAATGCACAATCTCTGTAAAGCGCCTTGGATAAAGACGCTATATAAATGCACCATTTACCATTTAATACCCGTAAGTTATGCGGGAACGCCTACTGAGTGGCAAAAAACTACTTTCTGGCCTTGACAGCCCCATACATCCACACAGAAAAGTCATATCTGATTGCATTAAATGACTGTAAACAACATTAAATTCACTTAGTCACTCACTTTGCCACTCGATCTGCCATTCACTGTGCATAACCTCTATACCCCTCTCTCTGTACTCGTGTGATTTCTGACTGCCATCCCACTACCAGATGGGATGGCAGTGGCTCAGGGGGCGGCGGTGGCTCAGCGGTAGAGTGGCTGGATGGTAACCGCAAAGGTTGCCAGTTCGATCCCCGTGGGCTCCCCCAGAGTTAGTGTCAAAGTGTCCTTGAGCAAGACACTGAACCCCTAATTGCTCCCGATGTGCTGGTTTGGTGCCTTGCATGGTTTCCGCCGCCACCGGTGTGTGAATGTGTGTGTGTGTGTGAAATCTGTGAATGGGTGAATGTAATGCACACTATGTAAAGCGCCTTGGATAAAAGCGCTATATAAATGTACCATTTACTACCAGAATCAGAATAGAGTCGACGTGGTGTCAGTTTGCTAGGATCGCGCTTATACCAGCAGCACTTGCCTCCCAACTTGCCACAGACTATTCATAAGTAGCTCACTCTGCCTCTGCCTTGGGTCCAGGCTCATCTTTACATAATAAAGTGCATTATTCAGGCACATTTCAGCCACCTCATTTAACCATTAGGACCACTCTACGCAACGTCATCAAACGGCGACGCGCACCTATGGTAACATCATTCTACACAGGTCACAGGTTTCTGCGTTACACTTCCTCTGTGGCCGCAGGCCGGTTGAGATTCTAGTCCAGGAGATCCTGTCATATAACACCCGTCCCTACACTGGCTCCCAGTTAATTACAGAATACATTTTAAGATTCTAGTCATTACACAGCGAGCCCTCCATGGCCAGGCACCTCCTTATCTCTCTGACCTGCTCCAACCGTATGTGCCCAGAAGGTCACTGTCTGAGATCCACATCCCATGGCCCAGAAGGTCACTGAGATCCACATCCCAGGCTCTGCTGGTTGTTCCTCAGACAAAACTAGTAACTAAAGGTGATCGAGCCTTTGCAGGTTTTGCCCCTACTAGGCTATGGAATGAGCTCCCCTTCCACCTAAGAACTGTGGATTCTGTGTTCTGCCCCTACTAGGCTATGGAATGAGCTCCCCTTCCACCTAAGAACTGTGGATTCTGTGTTCTGCCCCTACTAGGCTATGGAATGAGCTCCCCCTCCACCTAAGAACTGTGGATTCTGTGTGTTGCCCCTACTAGGCTATGGAATGAGCTCCCCCTCCACTAAGAACTGTGGATTCTGTGTGTTGCCCCTACTAGGCTATGGAATGAGCTCCCCCTCCACCTAAGAACTGTGGATTCTGTGTTTGGCCCCTACTAGGCTATGGAATGAGCTCCCCCTCCACCTAAGAACTGTGGATTCTGTGTTTGGCCCCTACTAGGCTATGGAATGAGCTCCCCCTCCACCTAAGAACTGTGGATTCTGCGTTTTGCCCCTACTAGGCTATGGAATGAGATCCCCCTCCACCTAAGAACTGTGGATTCTGCGTTTTGCCCCTACTAGGCTATGGAATGAGCTCCCCCTCCACCTAAGAACTGTGGATTCTGTGTTTGGCCCCTACTAGGCTATGGAATGAGCTCCCCCTCCACCTAAGAACTGTGGATTCTGTGTTTGGCCCTAACTAGGCTATGGAATGAGCTCCCCCTCCACCTAAGAACTGTGGATTCTGCGTTTTGCCCCTACTAGGCTATGGAATGAGATCCCCCTCCACCTAAGAACTGTGGATTCTGCGTTTTGCCCCTACTAGGCTATGGAATGAGATCCCCCTCCACCTAAGAACTGTGGATTCTGTGTTTGGCCCCTACTAGGCTATGGAATGAGCTCCCCTTCCACCTAAGAACTGTGGATTTTGTGTTTGGCCCCTACTAGGCTATGGAATGAGCTCCCCCTCCACCTAAGAACTGTGGATTCTGTGTTTTGCCCCTACTAGGCTATGGAATGAGCTCCCCCTCCACCTAAGAACTGTGGATTCTGCGTTTTGCCCCTACTAGGCTATGGAATGAGATCCCCCTCCACCTAAGAACTGTGGATTCTGTGTTTTGTTTGTAACCTTTATTTCAGGGGAATCCAATTGAGACCAGGGTCTCTTTTTCAATGGCGCCCTGTATACAAATAAGAACATTTACATTTTACATACATGACATGGACACACAGTACAACAAATATAATCCACAAGCACATACACACAGAAACAAAACCTTGTAACCAAATGTTACAGAAAGCAGGTGCATATGCCTTCCTCTAGTGTGAGGTCAGTTAAGAGTATCTTAAAAGTAGTAAACGAAATAAAAACATTCAACTTCAATTTGTTTTGACAACCATTCCATAAATGTGGAGCATACACCCTGAAGGCAGTATCTCCCAATTTAGTAGTAGTTTTTGGTACCTTCAATAAAAGCATATCTTGTGATCTAGTACCATAAACTGATGTATTGAGAGCTAGCAGTTTTGTTAAATACAGAGGTAGTTTACCAATTAAAGCTTTATACGTGAACAGGGTAGCATGCCAGAGAAGACCATTCTACTGAGGTATATAATGCACAGTGATGTGTTCTGAAACCTGCTCCTGTAATAAAGCGGAGTGCACTGTGATAAATTGCGTCCAAGGGTTTTAGAATGCTGTCAGTGGCATGCATATACAGGATATCTCCATAATCAAAAATTGGCATAATTGTTGCTTGGATTATCCTCTTTCTATTCTCTTTAGAGAAGCATAATCTATTTCGATAGAGGAAGCCAATTTTAGGTTTGATTTTCTTTGTTAGATTTTCTATATGTTTTGCCCCTACTAGGCTATGGAATGAGCTCCCCCTCCACCTAAGAACTGTGGATTCTGTGGACATTTTTAAAGGACTGTTGAAAACTCACCTTTTTAGACAGGCCTTTCCATAGCCGGCCTGGTTAAATGTTGATTGCTTGCTTTATTTTAACTCTATTTTGTCTATTTTGTTCTACTTTATTAGTGATTTAGTTCTTGATTTGTTTTATTGACTATTGACTTGTTTTACTTTTATTGTTGTTAAAGCACTTTGTGACTGTAATTGTCTGTGAAAGGTGCTCTATAAATAAACTTTACTTACTTACTTACTAGTCTGAAGAATCGATTTGGTAATGTTTCCACTTTGGGAACCACTGGTGTAAACTTTCGCCTTTATTTTATATATTTTATGGAGGGACAGACAGTAGGACAGACAGGAAATGTGGGGGAAGACATGCAGTAAAGGCCGTCGGGATCGGGAGTCGAACCCGCGGCACACTGCCTGACTGGATTACCAGCCACGGTGCCTGGACCACTGAGCCATGGCCCCAGGCCCCACTGGTGTAAACTATTTGATATCTGCAGCTCTAACCTGAAGTGCCCTTCCTCCCACCCAGGCTACGCTCCCGGCGCTCCCTTCAAGATGTCCTGCTCTCCCAACGCGGGGAACCTCCCTCCCTACGCCTCGTCCCCTAACCCCTACCAGACCGCCATCTACCCGCTAAGGAGCGCCTTCCCCCACCAACAGAATCCCTACGCACAGGTCAGTGTACGGCTGTACACGCACTGAGAAACACTTGAGTCGATGCTTGATTGCAAAACATACCCTGTGTGCCTGTATATCATCGGTTCTCAAAGTGGAACCAAATGGACCGTTCTCAGAGTTAAGTTAATATTGATTTTACAATATAAATTGGGGGTCCCAGAGATAGAAATGCCATTAAATGGGGGTCCGTAGACTAATGCATGTCAAACTGTTTTTTTTTAATTAAACGGGTTGAGAATCACTGCTAGAGCCGTACAAATAATCTTCTCTTATGGGGGTCCCTGGCATATCTCTTCAAATGGGGGTCCGCAGGTTTATTAGTGTCAATTTGGGGGTCCTTAACACATTTTGTGCCCAAGACGTCTGTGGACGTCCTTGGTATTACCGCACGTGCATAGCCCAAGACGTCTGTGGACGTCTTTGAAAATAAATAAATATATATCTTTAAAAAAATTTCTTTTTTTTATTAAAAAAATCAAAAAATCAAAACAATGATTTTTTTTTTTTTTGATACGTGGTGCCAAAGTTTGTGTTTTCGCCATTGAGAATGCATTTGGCGTTTAAATTAAATAACTCAGAAACTATAAAACATTTCAAAGTAAAAAGTTCCAGCATGTGTCTCCACAGTCAGCTGAATTATAAAAAATGTGAATGGATTTTCTAGGTGAAAGTGATTTTGGGCAGTTTTGCGTGGGCTCTCAATGTGTTAACATGAAAAGGTTTGGGAACCTCTGCTGTTTATAACCCATTCTGGCATAGTGGCCTCTCTCTCTCTCTCTCCAGGCGCTCGCCCTCGCCTCGCATCAACAAGCCGCTTACTTCACGCAGCCCCTGTATGCCGCCGCGGCCGCCCCGCCCCCCCACGTCATCCATCACACGACGGTGGTGCAGCCCAACGGGATGCCCTCCGCCGTGCCCATGTACGCCCCCCACCACCACCACCCCCACCACCACATGCACCAGCCCCGGCACGGCGGGGGGGGAGGGGGCATCACCATGGGCATGGTGGCCGGGACCACCATGGCCATGTCAGCCGGTGAGTGTCGGTGTCGTCCCTGAACGCGTTCAAAGAACGATCGTTCAAAGAACGCGTTCATATTTTTGGGTGAACGTGAACTGAACGGTACTGTATTTCTGCTTGATGAACGTCATTGTGAACGCGTTTATTTCTGCCGTTTGTGAACGTTCACGTTCAACTTCGTTCAAGAGTGAGTGTTTCCGTAGAGCCTTTCAGGCGAAACACACCCTAAACGTCACTTAATATCTAGCGGAAAACCCACCAATAAGCCCTTATCCGACAAAAAAAAAAAGAACTTTCCCAACACTGGTCCGTCTTGATTTCATCGACTACAAACTGTGACCAGATTTGACCGAGGGACTGCCATCGTGTAGCCTCCAGCTTTTCACCAGAGGAGAAAAACTGAAATTATTCATTTTTTTATCCAAAATGAGTTAATAGCACAGGCAGACTCTTCACATACTAGAGGGTCTGGACGTCATACTGGTCGGCCAAAAGAGCTATTTAAGAGCTAAGAGTTAATTTAGGCACTGCAGTTTAGAAGAATATTTAAGTTGAAGAATACACACCTGGACACTCAGATATTTTATTACATGTCAGAACTGAGGGACTGAGGGACGGCCATCGTGCTATTCAATTCAATTCAAAGGAGCTTTATTGGCATGAGAAAACGTACGTTTACATTGCCAAAGCAGAGTTGGAACAAGTGGACAGGGGGGAGTTCCCCCTGGTTGGACGTATCGTGTGGAATATGGGTGTAACGATACGATACTTATCACGATACATGGTTGACGATACGTGGACGATTTTGGTTCATTATGGCGATTCGATACGATTCAATGATTTTAAATCGATACAGTAACTGTTTAAAATACATTGACATTATTTTAAACTAAGTAATTAAACTGCTCTTTTTCTTTTTTCTTCTAAAACAAATGCTAAATACCTGCACAAAAATGTAGTATTGATACAATCGATTATTTGCATTACAAAACTATACGATACGATACATAGTCAATGTTTTCATTTCGATTTACTTTGATTCTTGAAATTAAAATCGATTTTTCGATGAAGTTACTATATCGTTACACCCCTAGTGTGGAAGGAACACGTTATTCCAACCAGTTCCTTTCCCCTCCATTTTGTCATGCAAATACATTTGCATTGTATTTGTCGGTATTGCGTACCTATTGCAGTGATGTAAAGTTGGGAGTCATATTTTGCCATTTTTAAAAATTGTAGCATTGCAACTCCAATTTAATTTTATATGGTTATAATGTGGTTATCAGTGGCGTATCCAGGAATTACGTTTTGGGCAGACAAGATGTGTTAATTGTCGTCTCCCCGCGCACAATCGTAGCACTAAAGGTTTTCAAAGAGATATACCTGCCAGACGAGTAGTATACAAAGGCTGAAAGGCATTCATTTACATTCCAATGGGCGATTGAGGGTCGTGCTCTACCGCAACGGCCAATCAGCTGTCCACTAACAGTTCTCAGGTCTTGTTTTTGTCCTCTTTTTTTTCTCATTGTATGGATTTTGGCCAGGCCAGAAATGGATTTGGACAGGCGGACGCCTGCCCTCGCCTTATTGTAGATACGCCTCTGGTGGTTATATTCATAAATGAGAAAAAGAGGTTGCGCATCAGCAATGGTTTTCAGTGGAGTGCCAGACCCAAATCCAGTATACATCAAAAAACAGGGAAAAAAAATCCAAAAAGGTAGCACATCCAAAAATTAAACAAGCGGTGGACAAAGTACTCACATTTCTATTTCTTTATTGGCACACACCAAAAAGGAACGCTTACGCGTTTCGGCTATGCAGCCTTCATCAGAGCATGTAGAAAACAGAAGAAGAAATGATTATTATAACTAAAGCTAGCAAAATAAAGTAGAATAAAAACCAGTACAGTTACAGTACAGAAGTGTATCACCCGTGGATGCGGAGCTCGTTGTTTTATTGCGTCCCTTAACTATAAACTGCGTTTTGGGATGCAAAATGCACCCTATTTTAATCCTTGCTATTGTATTTGTCCTTACTCCTCTCTCTCAGGAACCTTGTTGACGACTCATTCGCCAGCTCCTGTCTCCCCTCACCCGGTCACGATGCCCACATATCGCCCCCCTGGCACGCCCACCTACAGTTACGTGCCTCCACAGTGGTGAACACCGGGCAGGCTGGTGAGTACTTATTTTTTCCCCACCGATAGCCAAAAATGTTGAACCCATTTTGGGCGGGAACCCCTTTTGGTGTTAGCATTATGTTATGCTTTAGCTATTGAAAAATATCAGATCTACAAGCTCATAGCGCGCCACCGAGTGGCGCGCTACGAGCTTGTAGGTCTGCTATTTTTGAAAAATCGAAGAACGACTGACATAGAAACATAGCTTTTTCAGAAAACTGTCAGGATGTAGAAGACATTTTTAGAATCTGATCTCAGGTCAAAATGGGTTAAGGCCTGAGGACCCGATTCTACAAAATGTCTTCAAAATGCTAACTATGTTTCTATATGAGCGGTACTCAAACTATTCCATGTCAAGGACATGGCCACCGACCCCCCCCCCCCCCCCCCCCCCCCCCCCCATGGCCACCGACCGCCATCTGAAAATAGCGACTTTAAGCAACGACGGCTACGGCAGTCGGCTCCGGCTACGGGAAATGGATCAGTGCTCGATACATAAACCTGCTTGAAATGGATCAGTGCTCGATACATAAACCTGCTTGAAATGGATCAGTGCTCGATACATAAACCTGCTTGAAATGGATCAGTGCTCGATACATAAACCTGCTTGAAATGGATCAGTGCTCGATACATAAACCTGCTTGAAATGGATCAGTGCTCGATACATAAACCTGCTTCCCGTCGCAGCCCTTTCTACTACGGCAGAACCTACTCTTACACGTAGTGTCTACAACAACGCCATGTCATAACCATGTTTATTGAAATTATAGCTGTCATACATTCACACCGATTGCTCCATCACCTCTTATGCTGTGTAATGTGTTGGCATGCTCTGAATGAAGAAATAACACTAATACCATATGTCACATTAACGATGATTATTAAAACGGTTTTAGAATAACACGGATTGCTCCAGCACCTTCCTCTTTCCACTGCTGATCATGTCCAGCGCATGTAATAATTAAGCAATATCGACAACACACGATGGGTGTTTATGTTTGACACATGCTGCATAGACGCGTCACCATGGGAAGTTTGGGAACCAATGGCAACGTCACCGACGGCTGTTTGCTTAACGATTTATTTTGACAGCTACAGCGATTGCGTCACAGCCGCCTAGAGGAGCCGTCCTGAAAACAGTCGTTGCTTAAAGTCTCTAGTATGTTGTTCCAGGGATCCCCCAGACGCAAAGATTTGAGTTAAAATATTCGCCGTGAAAGAATATATTCAAAGATTTGCATGCACACCTTTTCAAATTTGTTTATGAATAGCCGATATACAAGCTTGTAATGAGCTTGTATATCTGCTATTTTTCAACAGGAAAAGTTTAAACCAATGGTTAAAGTGGTTAAAAGCTAAGATGACTCAGATCCCAGTTCCAGGTCTTAATGATATTATTACACCTGTAATCATTGGGATGAATGAATGGCTTTTCCCTTCTCTCTCTCTCTCTCTCTCTCTCTCTCTCTCTCTTCAGGTCAGAAGACGGTAGACACGCATTCACACACTACAGTCCAGTGTTATCGTTGTTATTTCGTTTTTTACACTCGGGGTGTCGACCGGCCCTCTGCCCAGACGGTGTCTGCCTCTGGTTGCCCTTCCTTCCCTCTGCCCAGACGGTGTCTGCCTCTGGTTGCCCTTCCTTCCCTCTGCCCAGACGGTGTCTGCCTCTGGTTGCCCTTCCTTCCCTCTGCCCAGACGGTGTCTGCCTCTGGTTGCCCTTCCTTCCCTCTGCCCAGACGGTGTCTGCCTCTGGTTGCCCTTCCTTCCAGCATAATGTGAATTCTGAAGCCCAACCGCGTAGAAAACAGGCCAGTCTCGGAACAAGAGGAGGGTTGAAATAGACCACTCTACTCCCCCCCCCCCCCCCCCCCCCCCCGAATGCCCCCCTCCCATTAATGAAATGAGGCTTCCCAGCACTCCATATACAACTCCATATACAACTCCATATACAACTGGCATCAAATGGCTCAAAGACTCAACATTTTGTGTTTTTCTTTTTATATATATATATTGCCGGCTTGTTTAAGTGACGAGACATGGGAGTTTGTTTGGTGGTTTTTTATTTCATTTTATTTTCGGGGCAATCATATCGATATCGTTGAATGCGTCGTTGCATGTACATTATAAATTTATATGAGATAATGCTAATCTCAATCTACCTGCTGTGACTGACGTGCATAGGCAACAACAACAACGAGGCATAAGTAAAAAAAATAAATAAAAGAATAAGCAGAATAATAAATCCCCTGCGATGCCGACTCGCCAACGACCACGTCTGAAATGTAAAAAAACGGAAATAATGAGAATAGTTTCCTCCCATAAATACAAAACTGCTGTTTTCACCGCTTTTGTCTTTTGTAACTACTTTTATTATTTTATTTTTTTCTTCTTCATAAGTGGTGCCAAGTATGCTTTTTGTCAGGCTTTTCTTCTTCTTCCTTTTTGTATACTAGGGGGCGAGGGGACTTTGGGCTCCATTTCCGTCACCGCTAAACCCCTTATCCCTAAACGTCTTTGCCTTTTTTGAATGGTGCAACCACTACAAAGGAACAGCAATGTCCGTGTTAACCTATGTGACATGTGTTAACCTATGTGTGTGACTATGAGTACCAGTAGGGGCAAAAGTGGCGCTGTTGTGCCAGAAACAGAGAGAGAGAGAGAGATAGTGCTGCACTGTTGCCTGCTAATGAGAGAGAGAGAGAGGAGGAGGGGGGGGGGGGGGGGGTGTTGCACCACTCAGTTCAAAACATTTTTGAATAGTTAAAATGGCCAGTCTACAAGCTCACAACGTGTCAATGTAGATTGGCTAGTTGAACTATTCAAAAATGTTTTTCAAAATAGTAAAACAAAAAAAGGCAAAGAAGATTAGGGATAAGGGGTTTAGCGGTGACCAAAATGGATCCCTTTGTTTGCTTGTGCCTCTGACTGGAAGCCATTCCAACACTTTGGGTGGTTCTGTTTAGTTAACGGTCTTAACGCGGGGTTAGGCTAACACTAGATGGCGCTAAAGGAGTTAGCGGTCTTAACGGGGGTCTCTTCCTCAGGTTCTGACCGTCTCCTCAGCCCAGAGCTTTCAGGTGAATATATATATATATATGCCAGTGGTTCCCAAAGTGGGGTCCGGGGACCCCCAGGGGTCCTTGAGGGATAGTTTGGAACCAAATGGACCCTTATGGCCGGGTCTGTAACTCTGAGAGTGTACAAATGGAACCAAACGGACCCGTTCCGTTTGGTTCCATTCGTACACTCTCAGAGTTAAATTACCAGTGATTTTACAATGTAATTTAGTCAATGTTAATGTAATTAGTGTCAATTTGGGGGTCCTTCGAACAAACGGGAAGGTAGGAGCGCACACCAGTAGTGGGGAGATGCTGACCGCGGGAGATAAAACTATGACTGAGAAAGGAGAGAGGCCGCACAGCTCGTAGTCACGATGCCAACACATTTTTATTTTCTCCAACGTTTCGGCAACAAGTTGCCTTCTTCAGGGAATGACGAAACGTGTTGTTGCCGAAACGTTGGAAAAAATAAAAATGTGATGGCATCGTGACTACGAGCTGTGCGGCCTCTCTCCTTTCTCAGTCAGTTTGGGGGTCCTTGACATGAACCACTGGTATAGGCAGTATAGAAACGTACGTCAGTCATCATCATCTCTCCCTTTTAGCCTGAATTATTCTAGGAGGAGGAACGAAGGACATGAAATGAAAACCTATACGATGAAAGAAAGCAGTTTTTAAAAGAAACGTACACACATTCTGTACGTACTGGATTATTATCTCACTGAATCAAAAGGAGAGGCAGTCAGTGGGTAGAGTCTACAGACAGGCTAGTACCAGTAGTACACGCAACCGTGTGTGTGTGTGTGTGTGTGTGTGTGTGTGTGTGTGTGTGTGTGTGTGTGTGTGTGTGTGTGTGTGTGTGTGTGTGTGTGTGTGTGTGTGTGTGTGTGTGTGTGTGTGTGTGTGTGTGTGTGTGTGTGTGTGTGTGTGTGTGTGTGTGTGTGTGTGTGTGTGTGTGTGTGTGTGTGTGTGATGGTTTTAAGACTGAGGTTATTCAAAGTGGTGGCACACTGATACACAAGTTGTTAATTATATTATTTAATTCTGAAGCACTACATAGTACACAGTATAAACTCACTGCTAACATTTGAACTCTTTGGAAAACTAGTTTTTCTTTTGTACACACACACACACACACACACACACACACACACACACACGTGTGACTGGCACTGCTGAAGAATAGGAACTAATTGTGTGTTAGAACCATTTTACTTTTACCTTTTTTTTCTCTCTTTTTTTTTTGGCTGTTTTTACCTCAAGGTTCCAGAATTACCATAAATGTTATAGTCTCAACATTTGCTTTTATATGTTGCCTCAGTCATATCACTTAAATAATCGTTTTTTTGTAAATGTTATATTGTTTTTTTTGTTTTTATTTTATTGTTTTTGGTTCTTGTTTTGTATTCTAAAATCTAAAGAAAGACCAAAAATAAAAACCATTATGAGAAAAAAAAAAAGTCTGTTGTATTCGTCTTTACATTAATTTCATACCATCCACAATTGTAGTCAACTCCATGTAAACCAGGGGTGGGCAACTGGCGGCCCGGGGGCCACAACCTTCACTTAATGTGGCCCTCAGGTTAATGTCAGAATACTGATATATTATTGGTTTCAGCTGTTTACAATTCCACAACATGCAAACATGACCCGCTGTTATTACTTCAGTCTAAATTAGTACGGTAGCTCAATGCGCAACACAAGTATAATTAAAGACATTTGAAATTACATAAAAATGTTAATTTTCAGGATTCCAATTCAAAAATAGCAAAAATAGCCGATCTACAAGCTCAAAACGCGTAGCGTTTTGCTACGACAGTAATATATGGCCCTAGGGAGTGAGTGTGGAAATATAGTGGCCCTCTCCATTGTCAAAGTTGCCCACCCCTGGTGTAAACCTATGGTAACTTTCAACTCAATTTTAATCATTTTAGATGAATTGAAAACATCTGTCCACAGTGACTGGGCTTTCTAATGTGCGAGGGGGCGTGCTTTTCCCATTACCTTTTTATTAATTCTTTTTTTGGGGGGAAATGGATAAATTTAAATACAATTAATAATTAAAATGAATATCAAATATCTAAATATTTAGTTAGTAGACCAGATCCACAAGTTGCCAACATATTTGAGGCAAACCGGAGTTAAATGAGCAACACTTGGCCTACTGCAAGACAGATACATTGATAGACAATATGGAGGAAGCACTTACAGAAACCCCAACTGAAGTACTAGGGCAGGACAGGAAGAAAAACAAACCATGGGCCACTGATAACATCCTAGATCAGGGGTGCCCACACTTTTTTGACGTGAGAGCTACTTTCAAAATGATCAGCTCAACAAGAATTACCCACCATTGCTGAAAAAGTGAAAATAGTTTAAATATGTACCTGAGGGGGCTTTAGAATACTGGCATTACATATAGGACAAATGCACTTGGAATGGGAAATAGAGGGGGAGAAATCTAATAGTTAGGGGGGTTTTGTATTTAATTTGTGCACAGCAACACTGTTGAAAACAAAATATTGCATTGTGAGTTTGAGCTTACAGGCCCCTTTTGTCTATCAATCAAGTCACCTTTAACTTGGCAGATTCCAAAAATAGTTTTTTATATATTTAAATTAAATATTCTTTAGGGACATGTCCTGTGATCTACCTGTACAGCCTTTGTGATGTGATCTACCTGTACAGATCTACCTTTTGGGCACCCCTGTCCTAGATCTACCTGGAGGCAGTAAAGTGGATCACTTAATATATATTAAGTATCCCTTTAAGGACCCATTTGTTTCCAAACTATAATTTACCTGGGGACCCCCTGGAACTCCCTCAAGGACCCCTGTGGGTCCCCGCCACTGAACTATATAACTGGCTAGGCCGGCTAGTTGCCTATAAGAGTAAATGGTAGAGTATAGTCTATTATATCACAACCATTGTGTGTCTGACTGTCAACACAGTTGAACAACAGCTGTAGGGAAAGGTTGAATTATCCTCTTTCAATCTGCAAAGAGTTTGTTTCATAAAAAGCCCCCGTAGACACTAGACATGTTATGAGATATACTTTCTGTCAAGACATTCTGTGCAGGTGATTGTTTTTCTAAAAGGCCTCATTTCACAATGTCTTTTAGTTTTTGTACTTATTTTAATAAAACAGTAATTAAGTTACATTTAGAATTCCAATATTGTACTACTTTTAAATGATACTTTTACTTGAGTAAAACACCCCAGTTAGGCTTAATAGCAGAGATTGTTGTCAATTCTACTGCTCTGCTGCCATCGTGTGGAATGTCCTGGTATCACACCATCCATTAAAACTGCTTTTCAACCCTTTTCATTTCAATGTCCATTATTTATTTATTTATTCGTCATCTGAGCCACGGACCACCATTTGATGACATTTAGCCTCTCAGACCCATCTGAGCCACGGACCACCATTTGATGACATTTAGCCTCTCAGACCCATCTGAGCCACGGAACCACCATTTGATGACATTTAGCCTCTCAGACCCATCTGAGCCACAGACCACCATTTGATCACATTTAGCCTCTCAGACCCATCTGAGCCACGGACCACCATTTGATGACATTTGGCCTCTCAGACCGATCTGAGCCACGGACCACCATTTGATGACATTTGGCCTCTCAGACCGATCTGAGCCACGGACCACCATTTGATGACATTTGGCCTCTCAGACCCATTTGAGCCACGGAACCACCATTTGATGACATTTAGCCTCTCAGACCCATTTGAGCCACGGACCACCATTTGATGACATTTGGCCTCTCAGACCCATCTGAGCCACGGACCACCATTTGATGACATTTAGCCTCTCAGACCCATTTGAGCCACGGACCACCATTTGATGACATTTGGCCTCTCAGACCAGATAAGATTTTATCCACAATTCCATCCATGCTGTATTGATGTTGGTACCATTAGGAGAGATAACAGGCAAACGTTGATCATAACAACAATTCTTCTTACTTCTTGTAAATTAAGTAATGCAGATTTTTTTTTTAAACAATAATTGAAACCAAATGGACCTGTACGGGTCCATTTGGTTTCATTTTACGTTCTCAAGAGTTAAATTATTGTTAAAGAACTAATAAGGGTCCATTTGTTTACCAAATCTCCATCATTTAGCTGCATGGGGACCACCTGGAACCGCCTCAAGGACCACTGGTGGTCCCCGGACCAGATTAACTTGTACTGTACCAATAATACAAATAAAATAAGAATCTTGTACTGTATATGTATAAATAATACAAATGTACGTTGGGTTGTGTTTCAGCGTTGTGGCTCTTCCCTTGAAGTGAAGATGATGATGATGATGATGAAGGACCCCCCCCCTAGCTAGACAGAGCCTTATGGGTCTGTAACTCTGAGAGTGTACAAATGGAAAGGTTCCATTTGTACACTCTCAGAGTTAAATTAACATTGATTTTACAATATAAATCGGGGGCCCAGAGATAGAAATGCCATTAAATGGGGGGTCCGTAGACTAATGCATGTCAAACTGGGGGGGGTTCCTTGAAATTAAACAGGTTGAGAATCACTGCTAGAGCCGTGAAGATCTTCTCTTATGGGGGTCCGCGGGCTAATTAGTGTCAATTTGGGGGTCCTTGGCATGAAAATGTTTGGGAACCACTGGCCTATCTGACCTCCAAGCTGAACCACTGGCCTATCTGACCTCCAAGCTGAACCACTGGCCTATCTGACCTCCAAGCTGAACCACTGGCCTATCTGACCTCCAAGCTGAACCACTGACCTATCTGACCTCCAAGCTGAACCACTGGCCTATCTGACCTCCAAGCTGAACCACTGACCTATCTGACCTCCAAGCTGAACCACTGACCTATCTGACCTCCAAGCTGAACCACTGACCTATCTGACCTCCAAGCTGAACCACTGGCCTATCTGACCTCCAAGCTGAACCACTGACCTATCTGACCTCCAAGCTGAACCACTGCCTATCTGACCTCCAAGCTGAACCACTGGCCTATCTGACCTCCAAGCTGAACCACTGCCTATCTGACCTCCAAGCTGAACCACTGGCCTATCTGACCTCCAAGCTGAACCACTGCCTATCTGACCTCCAAGCTGAACCACTGGCATTTATTTCATATTTACATGTCTTCTGTGAACTCTAACATTACACCTAGCTACATGTTTAAGCATTTATTTCATATTTACATGTCTTCTGTGAACTCTAACATTACACCTAGCTACATGTTTAAGCATTTATTTCATATTTACATGTCTTCTGTGGTCTCTAACATTACACCTAGCTACATGTTTAAGCATTTATTTCATATTTACATGTCTTCTGTGGTCTCTAACATTACACCTAGCTACATGTTTAAGCATTTATTTCATATTTACATGTCTTCTGTGGTCTCTAACATTACACCTAGCTACATGTTTAAGCACTTATGTCATATTTACATGTCGATTTCCGCTCTGACATTTATTCCAGACATGCTCTAGTATGTGAAGAGTCTGCCTGTGCTATTAACTCATTTTGGATAAAACAATAATCAGTTGTTCTCCTCCTGAACAGTTAGTCTTGCTGCCATGAATGTCTGTATCAAAAAAGAGTCACGTGTATGTGTGGATGCTCTTGCATAATATGACCAGCAGAGGGCAGAACAACAATGTCCAGTATAGACACAGTCATTCTGTTCTGATCAGTGGGATTTATTCATGTATTGATTGATTTAATTCATTGGTTCTCAAAGTGGGGTCCGGGGACCCCTAGGGGTCCTTGAGAGAGTTCCAGGGGGTCCCCAGCTAAATGAAAATTAGGAACCAAAATGGACCCTTATGGGTCTGTAACTCTGAGTGGTTCCATTTGTACACTAAATTAACTTTGATTTTAACAATATACACCAGGGTCCCAGAGGTGGAAAAGAGATGCCATTAAATGGGGGTCCGTAGCCTAATAATGCATGTCAAACTGGGGGTCCAGTTTGGTTGAGAGTCACTGCTAGAGAGCTTACTTATGGGGGTCCCTGCATGTCATATCATTTCTAATGGGGGTCCGCAGGGCGCAGGCTAATGGGTGTCAATTTGGTGGCCCTTGACATGGAAAAACTGATTTTAATTTACAAAAATGTCTAAATATAACTGGCAGGGGGATAACTTTGGGTCTTTAATTGGCACAGTGTCATTTTATATAAACCACATAATTGCACTGGCTGATTAATACGCTTGCATATCGAAATTACGTTCCAAACACATTCTGGGCGGGAACCCCTTTTGGTGTTTTAAGCATTATGTTCTACTTTAGCTATTGAAAAATAGCAGATCTACAAGCTCATAGTGCGCCACCGAGTGCCACGCTACGAGCTTGTAGATCTGCTATTTTTTTAAAATATTGAAAATGTGGCGCGAATCTTTGAATATATATATATTCTTTCAGAGTGAACGTTTTTAACTCAAATATTTAGTCCCTGGCTGGAACAACATATTTTCAGATGGGGGTCGGCGGCCAATTACATATAACAGCAGATCTACAAGCTCATAGCGCGCCACCGAGTGGCGCGCTATGAGCTTGTAGGTCTGCTATTTTTGAAAAATCGTAAAAATGCGGCACAAATCTGAATATGCCGAATATATATTATTTCAGAGCGAACGTTTTTTTTTATTTCGACGTCAGGCCTAAATGGATTAAGGCAGTGGTCCTTGGGGCGGTCCCAGGTGGTCCCCGCATGCTAAATGATGCAGTCGGTAACAAAATGGACTCTTATCGATCTTTGTTTTACTCTCGAGTGTAAAATGAAACCAAATGGATGGGCCTACACAAGCTTGTAGATCTGCCATATTTTCAAAAGATTTGCACACGTTTGAAAACTTGAAATACGGGACATTTTTCATAATTAGTAGCCGATACTTTTGATGCCAATACTTGTACTGAAGTATATTTTGAATTCCGGACATTTAGCTTATACTTGTAACAGAGTATTTCTATATTAATGCAGTACTGATAGTTTTACTTAAGTAAAATTGTGAGTACTTTTCCCACCTACAGCTAATAAATAAAATGGTGCATTTATATAGCACCTTTATCCAAGGCGCTTTACATGCATTACATTCACCCATTCATACACCGATTGCGGCGGAAGCCATGCAAGGTACCAACCAGCACATCAGGAGCAATTAGGGGTTCAGTGTCTTGCCCAAGGACACTTAGACATGTAGACAGGAGGAGCCGGGATTCAAACCGCCGACCCATGGATCATTGGACGACCTGCTCTACCTCCTGAGCCACGGCGACTGCGGCTAAATAATCATCTTGGCATCCGTGTTGCACTCCAGGCCATGTGGCTGTGAGCTGAAGGGGTTAAGTGGAAGTGGGGCTCTGTGAGAGAGCAGCTTGTTGACTTCCTAAGAAAAGTGCCTCTCTGAGCCTCACATGGCACCATGAGGCCCCCCCGTGCAGTTCAGTTCCTTCCCCAAAGAATATCAACCTTAGCCCAACATATCTCACAGGAGGGGTACAATACATGACACAAATACAGCCTCCAACATCCTCCCTGTTTTGACATTCCACATCCGTCGTCTATTACTGAAATAGGCTTCTCAATCTGAGTAGTGACTGATAAACAATTAATTGAACTAATATAACAGTATACTATAGCGTCGCGCCCGCGGCCTCAAAGGGACTCGGGCTGATCCCGCCACGGCCTCCCACGCCAGAGAAATGGGTGCCCGTCCATTCCGTTTCTCTCACTTGTAGGCCTACTGGCTTCTCACTTTACTTGTATTGCAAATGCATATTATTTGTTTAAACTTTAGCCTATTCAATGCAACAGTTCACACAGATGGGAAACTATCTAGTCCTGTCCTTGTTCACGTTGTACAGTACTTTGAAACACTTTACACTTATATAAATCGATGCCAGTTTAAATGCTCATTCTCAACAGTTGCAACAACTTTATACCTTTTGAGCATCACATTCTTCCAAGCATTGTTTTATTTGAAGGTATAGTTTTCTCCACAAACAGTAGTTTGTTCACATTGGTTAGAACGCACGTTTTCAACAAAGACGTAGCGCTGTATGTCGTCTCTGTCGAGTGGAAACCTCATTATGTCCAAAAATGTTACGTTTCAGGATTCAAACTCAAAAGTTACAATATGGAGATATAATAATATGGTTTCAGCATTACGCCTGGAGCTAGATCATAGATATTTGACTTATGTGGAAGTTTGACTTCATCATCCATCGATCGATCAACCTCACGGCTAATCAACACATCTGGACAAAAAGCCTACTCCTACCTACTTAATTAACCCATTTAGAAAAAAAAAAGTCTTCTGAAAGAATATATATTCAAAGATTTGCGCCGCATTTTTACGATTTTTCAAAAATAGCAGACCTACAAGCTTGTAGCGCGCCACTCGGTGGCGCGCTATGAGCTTGTAGATCTGCTATTTTTCAATAGCTAAAGTATAACATAATGCTTAGTTAAAACACCAAAAGGGGTTCCCGTCCAGAACGGGTTAATGCTCAAGCCTCTGGCCCAGTGATAGTTTTGACAGCAAATTTTGAGTTGTTTTTAAGTGTCTTTCGAATAAAATGTCTGCTATTTTCAGAGCGCAACACGCGAGCACAACCAAGCATACAATGACTTGTCTTTAAGTTCTACTGGATCTCTATCTCCACTATAGTCCCTCCCAAACATTTTAGTCTGTTTTGTATTTGTTGACTTAAGTGTCAATATATGTGACTCTTTTTGATACAGAGACAGTCATGGCGGCAAGACTAACTGTTCAGGAGAGGAGAAAATAAGACTAACTGTTCAGGAGAGGAGAAAACAAGACTAACTGTTCAGGAGAGGAGAAAATAAGACTAACTGTTGAGGAGAGGAGAAAACAAGACTAACTGTTCAGGAGAGGAGAAAACAAGACTAACTGTTCAGGAGAGGAGAAAATAAGACTAACTGTTCAGGAGAGGAGAAAACAAGACTAACTGTTCAGGAGAGGAGAAAACAAGACTAACTGTTCAGGAGAGGAGAAAACAAGACTAACTGTTCAGGAGAGGAGAAAACAAGACTAACTGTTCAGGAGAGGAGAAAATAAGACTAACTGTTCAGGAGAGGAGAAAACAAGACTAACTGTTCAGGAGAGGAGAAAACAAGACTAACTGTTCAGGAGAGGAGAAAACAAGACTAACTGTTCAGGAGAGGAGAAAACAAGACTAAGTGTTCAGGAGAGGAGAAAACAAGACTAACTGTTCAGGAGAGGAGAAAAACTGACTCTTCACATACTAGAGCATGTCTGAAATAAAGGTCAGATTGAGCTGAAATCAACATGTAAATATGAAATAAATGCTTAAACATGTAGCTAGGTGTAATGTTAGAGACCACAGAAGTGAACCTTTCAAACCTGTTTTCTCAACTCGCTGTTTCTCTGCAAGACATATTACTCTATGAGCCATATCTCCTAAACTGGTGGGTCAAACTGAACTGAACTGAACAACCAATATGTCAATTTGAAGCTATGATTCCCTGCTTTCACATGACATGAAAAACAAAAAATAAAAATAATTCAATGACTTGAAACTGTCACATATTTACAATGGCAAGAATGCGATAGGGGTGGGTTCGGTAGCGCTGCAGCAGCTCCAAGCTTCATAGCGAGGCTTCTCTCTCTCTCTCTCTCTCTCTCTTTCTCTCTCTCTGTTCCAACCACCACCACCAACCAGAGCATCACCGCACGGCGGTATTCGGGTTACCTCCTGGGTTAGGTCTAATGCACTCAGAGCAAGCCATATGGCACAGCTCGGCTTCACACAGGGAGCCATGATGATGTCGGCTTCACACAGGGAGCCATGATGATGTCAAGGCTTCACGCAGGGAGCCATGATGATGTCAAGGCTTCACACAGGGAGCCATGATGATGTCAAGGCTTCACACAGGGAGCCATGATGATGTCGGCTTCACGCAGGGAGCCATGATGATGTCACAGCTCGGCTTCACGCAGGGAGCCATGATGACGTCAAGGCTTCACACAGGGAGCCATGATGATGTCAAGGCTTCACACAGGGAGCCATGATGATGTCGGCTTCACGCAGGGAGCCATGATGATGTCACAGCTCGGCTTCACGCAGGGAGCCATGATGATGTCAAGGCTTCACGCAGGGAGCCATGATGGTGTCAAGGCTTCACGCAGGGAGCCATGATGGTGTCAAGGCTTCACGCAGGGAGCCATGATGACGTCAAGGCTTCACGCAGGGAGCCATGATGATGTCAAGGCTTCACACAGGGAGCCATGATGATGTCAAGGCTTCACGCAGGGAGCCATGATGATGTCAAGGCTTCACGCAGGGAGCCATGATGATGTCAAGGCTTCACGCAGGGAGCCATGATGTCAAGGCTTCACGCAGGGAGCCATGATGGTGTCAAGGCTTCACGCAGGGAGCCATGATGGTGTCAAGGCTTCACGCAGGGAGCCATGATGACGTCAAGGCTTCACGCAGGGAGCCATGATGATGTCAAGGCTTCACACAGGGAGCCATGATGATGTCAAGGCTTCACGCAGGGAGCCATGATGATGTCAAGGCTTCACGCAGGGAGCCATGATGATGTCAAGGCTTCACGCAGGGAGCCATGATGTCAAGGCTTCACGCAGGGAGCCATGATGATGTCAAGGCTTCACGCAGGGAGCCATGATGATGTCAAGGCTTCACACAGGGAGCCATGATGATGTCAAGGCTTCACACAGGGAGCCATGATGATGTCAAGGCTTCACACAGGGAGCCATGATGATGTCAAGGCTTCACACAGGGAGCCATGATGATGTCAAGGCTTCACACAGGGAGCCATGATGATGTCGGCTTCACACAGGGAGCCATGATGATGTCAAGGCTTCACGCAGGGAGCCATGATGATGTCAAGGCTTCACACAGGGAGCCATGATGATGTCAAGGCTTCACACAGGGAGCCATGATGATGTCAAGGCTTCACACAGGGAGCCATGATGATGTCAAGGCAAGTCAGTGCAACCTCAGTGGGGAAATGCAGCCACTGACTAGCGCCCAAGTCCTGACGTCCACTCGCTCAACCCCTGGTTCAAGGACGTTTTTTCTCTATGGAGGGTCATCTTAAAATCGTCTCATCATGTAAGAATTGTGATCGGATAATAAACAAACTGTCTATTGTCGGGGAGGTGTGTCTGTATCGATTATGACAGTCAGTCACTCATATTTGATACAGTCTGTTCCTAGCGAAAATGTAACTAATTCAGTAGCAGTAACAATAGCGTTTTCTCTCAGTCAGTTGATTCTTCATATCCATATGAGTGAAACGGCCGGGATGACATGTTTTTTTTTCAAACACAGTTCTTATATGAGGCGATCTAAAATACCCCTATGGGGATTACAATGCAAAATAAAAGTACAGGGACCTGTGGATTTAGCGCCCTCTAGTCCTTGACGTCAGACTGCGGTGCTCTATTAACCTCTGAATATTCTCCCCTCGGGGATCAATACAAGGTTCATCTCTCTCTCTCTCTCTCTTTCTCTTTCTCAAACTGCCATCTTAACAGGGAAAAAATGTACACTCATATTTTACTTTCTCTAATGACAACCTAAAACATGAACCTTGGTTGAAAAAAATCTAAAGTTGTCCTTTAAGTTCGTAAAGTTAATAACTAAAGGCATTTGAAATAAAATAAAAAAGTTACTTTTCAGGATTCCAATTCAAAAATAGATCTACAAGCTCTACAAGCTCAAAACGCGTTGCAATGCGGCGGGTTTTGAGCTTGTAGATCGGCTATTCTTTGCTACGACAGAAATATGCATAATTATGTGGCCCTCTGGAGTGAGTGTGGAAATATATAGTGGCCCCTCTCCATCTTCAAAGTGTCCCACCCCTGCAATAGGCTCCTGTAGCAAGAGAATCTCCATCTTCAAAGTGTCCCACCCCTGCAGTAGGCTCCTGTAGCAAGAGAATCTCCATCTTCAAAGTGTCCCACCCCTGCAGTAGGCTCCTGTAGCAAGAGAATCTCCATCTTCAAAGTGTCCCCCCCCTGCAGTAGGATCCTGTAGCAAGAGAATCTGCAGGTCTCTGAGTTCTCACAGAGCACAGGATGTGCAGTGATGTTTGATAAGAGCTGCGATGAGTTGATATGGCTTAATCATCGGTGCCGTAAGGCAGCCACTGGTTCAAGAGGGGTCTTTAGGGACCCCCTAGGGGGTCCTTAAGGGGGTTCCAGCCCAGGGGGTCCCCAGCTAAATGTGTTAATAAAGCCTCGAAAACAGCGCAACCACGCTTGAGGAACACAGTTCAATGGAACTGTAGTGTGTTCCATTCAAAAGTTGAAACGTTTGAACTGTCGTAAGTGTAGAATGCCATGAGGTTTGTTTGGTCAGCTAAGCTTAATGAACTGGACCATACCCAGTAGGTACTTCTAGTTGAGGATTCATTGACAAAGCGCCCGGCCCGGCCCAGCTGTTTCTCACCGGTGAGAAGGAAACCGCAACCCCCCCCCCCCCCCTCCGAGATACAGAACTGGGCAGTTACTGCAAAACAGGAAATTTCAAGTTTCCTCTGCTGCTTATAGCAACTTGCATCACACGACTTCTGCATATGTGCTCGCATGTGCACTGTGTGTGCGCACACACACACACACACACACACACACACACACACCCACACACACACACACACACACATAGTGTCCCACAAGACAAACGGATTGCGGAGCCACATGTTTGCATCAAGACTCTAGGCGTAACGTTTGGTTAGAATTAGAACCACACTTCGCGACAGTGCGCACGCGCGCACACACACACACACACACACACACACACACACACACACACACACACACACACACACACACACACACACACACACACACACACACACACACACACACACACACACACACACACACACACTATTTCATTTGCTAAACGTGAGCGATAATTCCCTGCGATACTTTAACAGTGATTGAGGGCCGGACAAAGACAATAATGATGGACTTAAACTCCACATCAATTCTCTTCTTTTTACTCAAAATGTCTTTACAAGGTTTTCACAAAGCCTCTTATATCTGCATGTATTAGTATGGCGTGGACTTAAAACATTTCTTTTTGATGGTTTTCAGTCTGGGCCTGAAGGTCAGACAGAAAATGACCGAAATGCCCAGAAAAGACATGAAAATGGGCACCGCTAGTAGAAAGTACCAGAGGATGGACTCGCCCTCCTCGCGGCCGCCGCACGAAAGCGGCGGCAGGCGGTCCAGCGCCCTGTGCGTCCGTTTGAAGAGATCCTCGCACAGAATGTCCGAGACGTCGACCACGTTCAGCGTCTCCGTCCGTCCGAACGTGTCGCTCCACTCCATCCGGCAGCAGTTGAACGGGTTCCCGCTGAGGAAAACCCTCCTGAGCTTCGGCGCCATGGCGTTGGCGTGAGCCGAGGGGATGGTGGACAGCTTGTTGTCCCTCAGGTCCAGCACCCGAAGGCCGGTGTTCGCCAGCGAGGGAGGGAAACGGGCGAGGGAGTTATTGGACAGATTCAAATACTCCAACTTGCGGAACGGGGAGAAGTCGAACAGTCGCACGTCCGTGTTGCCCAGGCCGAGGTGTCGCAGCGTCCCGCTGAGAGCTCGTATCGACCGCGGTTCGAGTTCGATCCCGGCGTTGTCGGACAGCTCCAGGTGCGTCAGGGACATCCCCGCGAACGCGGACGACGGCAGCCTCGCCACGCCGCATCCTTTGAGGTACAGCCGCGTCAACGAGGAGCCCGCGTTTCTCCACGCCACGCAGTCCGAGGCGGCGCCGCCGCCGCCGCTACTTCCGCCGACGTCTTCTCCGTCGTCCGGACAAAAATGAACGCCAAGCTCGGGATTGTAGCTGAGATCCACCGAGCGAAGGCTCGGCAGAGACGAGAGCAGCCCGGAGGGCAGCGACGTCAGCCCGTTCAGGCTGAGGTTGAGGTACGTCAGGTTTCCGAGCGCGCCGCGGTGGTCCGCCGTCACGGCGACCTCTCGCAGCCTGTTGTCGCTCACGTCCAACTCGCGCAGCAGGCCGTCGGAGAACTGGCCCGGCGTCAGGTGCAGGGCGTCCAGACAGTTGGTGGCGACGCGCAGCGTCGACAGGGCCGGCATCTTGGCCACGAAGCCTCGCGGGAAGTAGTCGATCTGGTTCCCGCTGAGCTCCAGGACGTCCAGCGAGGAGATGTCGCCGTGGAGACCCTCGTCCCAGAGGTCCGCCGTCACGTTGCTCACGTTCCCCCTCAGGTTGTAGTACCTGTTGGTGGTGATGGTTTATGAGTTTTTTATTTTAGATTTTTTTGTCATGAACTTTGTAATGACACTTTTATTTCATATTTGATGTGTTATTTTGTTTTGTGTTAAGTCTAATGTCGGTCGACATGTCGAATCTACAGCTGATTTTTAGTCAACTAAAATGTATTTTGGCAGTGCCTATGGCGTTGTAATGGCCGGTTTTACACATGTTTTACACAAATAGCCGATCTGCAAACGCGTCGGAGCACGACATGTTGTGAGCTTGTAGATCTGCTATTTTCAGCATGCAACCAAGCATAAAATGGCTTGTCTTTTAGTTCTACTGGATCTCTTCTCCACTATAGTCCCTCCCTAACATTTTAGCCTAGTTTTTAATTATTACTTGCGCAAGCAGAGCGTGCAAGTCATGTTTTCGGCCAGGTGCGATGTTTGGGGCCAGCACACGTTATGACGTCATATGCTGGCCCCAAGCTGACCGCGCAGGTGTGTTTTTGTCATGCTACGAAGCATATGTCCCATGACGTGATGAAGATATGTACAAATGTCCCTTAGAATGCACGTGATATGATGTCATACGGACATACGGAAGCTGACCGTGCAGGTATGTTTTCCGTGAATCGTGATTTAGATTATGTACCAATGCCAGGGTATAATTGGTTGACGATGGTGATACGTTTCAGTGTCAATTGACCCAGCCGATTACATTATACCACCAACCACTCAGAAAAGTAAATATACATACATATATACATGTACATATATGGACACATGAGCATAATGACGTGTTAAATATATGTACCAGCAGTGCCAGGGTATAGTTGACGGTGACGTAACGATGACGTGTTCCAGTGTGACGTCAAACAAGCTTATAAGTAATTACCATCATAATTTTTCAACACTAGTGCGCACTAGTGCGGCCATTTATGGCCTACTTGTGTGCAACAAGCAAGTAGGCACTCGACAGAGTGGAGTTCTAGTTTGTTTATGAAATTGTCAGTACTGTATAATGTATATGTAGTCTTAGCTTTAGTCATAGTAGCTTAGTTTTCTTTTTTTTTTTTCTTTTTTTCCTAGGTTTTAAAGGTAGTTGAGGAACATTATTCGTCATATTTTTAAGGCCAATTCATAGTCCAGTTTTCGGTGAAGAGGTGACCAACATGACGTCACTGAGCCGCGGTGGTAAGAGACTCACCGCTCACCCAAACACATCTCTGTTTTTACTAAAACTACAACATGACGTCACTGAGCCGCGGTGGTAAGAGACTCACCGCTCACCCAAACACATCTCTGTTTTTACTAAAACTACAACATGACGTCACTGAGCCGCGGTGGTAAGAGACTCACCGCTCACCCAAACACATCTCTGTTTTTACTAAAACTACAACATGACGTCACTGAGCCGCGGTGGTAAGAGACTCACCGCTCACCCAAACACATCTCTGTTTTTACTAAAACTACAACATGACGTCACTGAGCCGCGGTGGTAAGAGACTCACCGCTCACCCAAACACATCTCTGTTTTTACTAAAACTACAACATGACGTCACTGAGCCGCGGTGGTAAGAGACTCACCGCTCACCCCAAACACATCTCTCTGTTTTTACTAAAACTACAACATGACGTCACTGAGCCGCGGTGGTAAGAGACTCACCGCTCACCCAAACACATCTCTCTGTTTTTACTAAAACTACAACATGACGTCACTGAGCCCCGGTGGTAAGAGACTCACCGCTCACCCCAAACACATCTCTCTGTTTTTACTAAAACTACAACATGACGTCACTGAGCCGCGGTGGTAAGAGACTCACCGCTCACCCAAACACATCTCTGTTTTTACTAAAACTACAACATGACGTCACTGAGCCGCGGTGGTAAGAGACTCACCGCTCACCCAAACACATCTCTCTGTTTTTACTAAAACTACAACATGACGTCACTGAGCTGCGGTGGTAAGAGACTCACCGCTCACCCAAACACATCTCTCTGTTTTTACTAAAACTACAACATGACGTCACTGAGCCGCAGTGGTAAGAGACTCACCGCTCACCCCAAACACATCTCTCTGTTTTTACTAAAACTACAACATGACGTCACTGAGCCGCAGTGGTAAGAGATTCACCGCTCACCCAAACATCTCTCTGTTTTTACTAACCACCGTTTCGGTGGTCACCTTATCACCTAAAACTGGACTATGAACAGGCCTTTAGTCGACGAAATCAACAGTAGTTTACCGGACACTCGTGGTCCAGTTGGGGTGGGTGGCGGTGGCGTTTTGGTCGGCCAGGTGCTCGTAGAAGCGGATGGCGTTTCGGGACAGGTGGAGGTTCCGCAGGCGACTCCTGCTGGGCAGGAAGGGGAAGAACAGCAGCCTGTTGTCGCTCAGGTCCAGCGTCTCCAAGCGGAACACGCCCATCGCCGGGTCCTGCCTGCACGGCCACGAAACACCAACGTTATTAGAGTTCACGAAAAGTAACAACATAACATAAAGAACTAAAATTTAACAAAAAACATTTGTTAACTGAACTAAATAAAAAACTATATTAATAAAAACAAAAACGATAACTAACTGAAACTATGTATTATGTGTTTACAAAAACAAGACAAAATGCCCTTAGTTATACAGTATATATTTTTTAATTGTATCTTTTGTTGAGTTCTTGTATTATTATTATAAAATAGGCCTACTTACTGTGACCTTGTTTAATCCTGCACTTGACCCCCAAAAAGTATGAAAAAAAAATAAGAAAACAAAAAAAACTGAAACTAACACTAAAACTAAGCGTTTACAAAAATAAAAATAAACTAATAAAAACTAGCAAAACCCGCTCTAAAAACGAACTAAAACTAACTGAATTATAACCAAAAAAAAGAAAAAAGGAAATGTCAATAGCCTATACTAACTAAAACTAACTGAATTATAAAATAAAATAAAAAAAGAATAAAGAAATGTCAATAGCCTATACTAACTAAAACTAAACTATAATGACAGAAAAAGCCCCAAAGTGTCCTAACCTGGCGACGAACCACTCGATGGCGTTGTGGCTGGCGTTGAGCAGCACCAGCTGGGTCATGTGGAAGTCGGTCAGACACGGCAGGTAGTTGAACGCCACGTTGAGCCTCCGCAGACGAGGCACCACGCCGCCGTCGAAGGCCCCGTCGATCTCGAACAGCATGTTACCCTGCGGGCGTAGTAGGGGTTGTTCATCATTACGTTATGATTGAACAGCATGTTACCCTGCAGGCGTAGTAGGGGTTGTTCATCATTACGTTATGATTGAACAGCATGTTACCCTGCAGGCGTACAGTAGGGGTTGTTCATCATTACGTTATGATTGAACAGCATGTTACCCTGCGGGCGTAGTAGGGGTTGTTCATCATTACGTTATGATTGAACAGCATGTTACCCTGCAGGCGTAGTAGGGGTTGTTCATCATTACGTTATGATTGAACAGCATGTTACCCTGCAGGCGTAGTAGGGGTTGTTCATCATTACGTTATGATTGAACAGCATGTTACCCTGCAGGCGTAGTAGGGGTTGTTCATCATTACGTTATGATTGAACAGCATGTTACCCTGCGGGCGTAGTAGGGGTTGTTCATCATTACGTTATGATTGAACAGCATGTTACCCTGCGGGCGTAGTAGGGGTTGTTCATCATTACGTTATGTTATAACAGCATGATAGGCCTCACTCACACCTAATAAACACCCTTCTTGTGTCTTGTCCGTGTTTAATGGCCGCCCCAATGCATTTCCAATGGAAGTCACCTGGTTTGACCAAACATTTTTGTTTGATGGCTGTGTTGTGCCCCCCTCCCCCGCATCAAACAAAAATGTGTGGTTAAACCATGTGACTTCCATTGGAAATGCATTGGGGCGGCCATTAAACACGGACAAGACAAAAGACACGGACAAGACAAATGTTTTTTAGGTGTGATCGAGGCCTTACCCTGTGCGGCGTAGTAGGGTTGTTGTTGTCACCATCACTACGTTATAATCGTCTCATCGCAATCATTTGAGATGATCAATCAATCCGATTTTATTGTCACTTCCACAATACTGCAGCATCACTCCCGATCTTCCGCCGTAGTCTGAAAACCCACCTTTTCAGACTCCATCATGGCCCATAGCACTTACCCTACCCCCTTAGATAGCACTTCTTAGACTTATATAGCATTTGAAACAGACTTATAGCATGTCATGTAGACAGCACAATAAGTGCATTGTATATAGTCATAGCACTTCATAGTATATATGTACAGCATCGTATAGCATATATGTATAGTTTATATGTATAGTGTCATTATATAGATATGTTCTAGTTATAGTTTATATGTATAGTGTCATTATATAGATATGTTCTAGTCACGTTCTTAGTTTACGCATGTTTCGCGATAAATGTATTTTACATATGTAATGTATTCCAATGCTTTTTGTTCTTGCTTAATGTAAATCGCTCTGGATTAAGAGCGTCTGCTAAATGCCTAAATTGTAAATTGTAAATTGTAATATACACAATATATATATATCCATCCATCCATCCATCCATCCATCTTCAACCGCGTATCCGTATTGGAACCAAATGCATTTGGTTCACTCTCTGAGTTACAGACCCATAAGGGTCCATTTGGTTCCATTTGTACACTCTCAGAGTTACAGACCCATAAGGGTCCATTTGGTTCCATTTGTACACTCTCAGAGTCACAGACCCATATAAGGGCCAATTTGGTTCCTAACTATCATTTAGCTGGGGACTCTCTGGAACTCCCTCAAGGACCCCTATAGGCTAGACTCTAGCCTAGAGCCTAGCCGGGGACCCTCTAGCCTCTAGAGGGTCCCCGGGGACCCCCCCTTTGGGAACCACAGCCCCTACTATACTACTGTACCTGCAGGTCCAGTTCACGGAGCTGCCGGAGGCCTTGGAGGAAGGAGGTCTCGTCCAGACGCAGCAGGACGTTCCAGGAGAGGTCAAGCTGCTCCAGGGAGGTCAGGTTCTGGAGGAGGTGCGAGGCCGCCTCGTCGTCCAGCTCGTTACGGGACAGGTCCAGAACCCTGAGCCGCGGCAGGCTGCGCAGGGCGCTGCCCGTCTCCTGGTGGTCAGGGACGGAGAGAAAAATTACACTGTCACCATTACTGTGGCAAAGACATTATTGCGATTATTATCGATGTTATCACAATAATACAAATTATATAACAGAAATAACAGAATTAATTAATTTACTGTTGTAACGATTATTAGCCTTAGATCACGCTCTTTATCTTTCGCCAGAAATGTCGGGAGCGAGCGATGCGGTACAAAATCACAAATGAAATCCGAACCTTGGACAGCGCTCAGATTTTTAGAGTTACAATTTACAATTACAATTTACAATTTAGGCATTTAGCAGACGCTCTTAATCCAGAGCGACTTACATTAAGCAATAACAAAAGCATGGCATACATCACATATATAAAAAGTAGTTATCATGAATCATGCCTAGACTAAGAACGTAACAGTGGAGTATCTATGTAAACTATACATACTATACTATATAATATATTATACATGTGTACTATAAAGTGCTATGACTACATAAAGTGCAATTCTAGAGCTGTCTACGTAACAAGCTATAAGTCTGTTTAAAATACTATCTAAGTCTACATAATGTGCTATCTAAGGGGCTAGGCTAGGGCAAGTGCTACGGGCCATGGTGGAGTCTGAAGAGGTGGGTTTTCAGACTACGGCGGAAGATTGGGAGTGAGGCTGCAGTTCTGACTGTGATGGGAAGTGCATTCCATAGTTTTGGAGCCAGAAGGGAGAAGAGTTTGGGACATGTGGAGCGTTGTCCCGGCGTTTTTAGTGAAGGTACCTCCAGCTTCCCTGTTACCGTATAAGGCTTTGAAAATGCTACTTTGGGGGAATACAACGTCTGTCATTGCCATAAAAGGCTGCACAATTTACATACACAGGCAGCAGCTCAAATCAGAGACAGAGAGACATCATGCTACCACACAGGATTTGTTATAAAGAATATATATCCGCCTTCTGTCATTTACCTTTCCACTCCCACAACAATAACATGGCATATTTTGGAAATTTTTAAGCTGTGTTTGAAATTGAAATGTGTAATCGTTTGACAGCCCTATTCTGGGGTTTAACGTTCTGAGCGTTTAAGTGGTGCTGAATTTGCAGCTCAACCAAAGCTAATTCCTCCTATAGCGTTTGACAGAGGACAATTTCACCATACATTTAAATCTCTGCAATACGAATATTGTGAGAGTGTTATTTTTTTTTTATCACGATAAACAATAACGATTATCGCCCCATCCCTACCTGGTATCCGACGTGGAGACTGTTCTCCGCTAAATTAAGACACTCTATTCTCGGAGAGCCGCCGAAGGCGCGCGACTCTAGCGTCTCCAGGTGATTGCCGGCCAAGCTCAGGGTCTCTAGCGAGCGGTAGCGGGCGAGGGAACGTTCCGCCAACGTCCTGATGGAGTTGTGGTTGAGCTGGAGCTCCTCGATGTCGTCCGGAAGGTCCGAGGGAGCCGAGGAGCGCGCGCCGTGATTGCACAGAGCTCTTCTTTGGACCTGCAATGAAAATAGACAGTGTCAATGGTCCTCATTCACAACGGAAATTTACTCCCAGGTGTAAATGAAGTGTGTAAAGGACTGTGTTTATAACCTACGCTGAACCTGCGAAAATCTCCTGTGCCATTCAAAAAGGGTTGTGTACCACAGGTACACAGGTGTATGTCATAATGAATGCGAGCGGGTGCCAAATGATCGGAAAATCAACTTAATTTACATTGTTCATTGCACTGAGACACATGTTTAAAGTGTGTTGGACATCAGAAGCAATATTTGAGCCCTTGACAATGTGTTTTATAAATGTGGACTAAAGAAATTTAAGTGAAGCGTGCACGCGTACGTACGTACGTACGTACGTGCGTGTGTGTGACGTGTGTGTGTGTGTGTGTGTGCGTGCGTAGGTTGTGTTAGGTTAGGGTTTGAGGTATAGGGTGTCTGTCTAATGACAGTCGGACCAATAGTATGTCTAAACTTCTGCACATTCTCACACTCGAGGTTGGATTCAAGCAGCGCTGAGACACATGTTTAAAGTGTGTTGGACAGCAGAAGCAACTGAAAAATATTTGAGCCCTTGATAATTGTATTTTATAAATGTGGACTAAAGAAATTGAAGAACGTGTGTGCATGCGTGCGTGCGTGCGTGCGTGCGTGTGTGTGTGCTCAGCTCAGCTTTGATCTTATCTTAGCAACATGTGTGGTAAAACTGTGCTCAATTTACAATTTACAATTTAGGCATTTAGCAGACGCTCAGACGTTCTAATCCAGAGCGACTTACATTAAGCAAGAACAAAAAAGCATGGGAATACATCACATAAAAAAGCATTTATCATGAAACATGCGTACCGTAAGCTAAGAACGTAACAGTGGAATATCTATATAATGAAACTATACATATAAACTATACATATATGCTATACTATGCTACATATGTACTATGATGTGCTATGACTACATACAATGCAATTATAGTGCTGTCTACATAACATGCTATAAGTCTGTATCAAATTATGCTCCCTCCCTTCCTGTCCCCACAAACCAATGCATCCACTTCTGGCCTGTTCAGGTTTGGTTTACAGATTTTGCAACGGTCGAAGAAAGAAGAAGAAGAAGAAGAAGAAGAAGAAAGGGCCTTTTGTCTGCAAGTTCCCACCGAACTTTCCACGAAACAATTAGCTGATAAAACTAGAAATACCACATCGCGGTCGTATATATATATATATGCCTCCACCACCACGAAGACTTGTAGAAATGTAATGAGCGTGTTTTGTGAGGTTTGACAACATACTTCTTATAGCTATTAAGAAATGCGTAACCAACCACTCACTGGGCTGTAGTTATAGTTCCTTCCACTTTTTACACTTTTACTACAACATAACCTTTCAATCACATCTCATTGGCCAGTACAGCTGCACATCGGCACGTTGTGAGCTTGTAGATCGGCTATTTTGAACTATTCAAAACATGCTTTACAAAATAGTAATAAAGGCAAAGAAGTACTGACCAAAATAGGCGTCAAAAGGCATCAAAAGGTGATTTTGGCGATAAATCATCGCCAAAATCACCCCTTTTGGTGTTTTAAGCATTATTTTATACTTTAGCTATTGAAAAATAGCAGATCTACAAGCTTGAGTGCCGCGCTACCAATTACCAATTACATATATTTTTAGGGGTCCTTGACATGAAAATGTTTGAGAACCACTGACACTGACATAAGAAACATAGGGTTTTTCAGAAAACTGTCAGGATTTAGAAGGTACTTATAGAATCGCCTTCAGGTCTAAAATGAGTTAAAGAGACCTTCGCCACTCACCAGCTGGCAGAGGTGGTGCTGCGGTGGTGGCAGACCGGAGGAGGCAGCGGGGGTCATCAGGATGCTGAACACGACGGCTAAGAGGAGGCAGACCAGGGTGAGTCCGGCGTGGACTGGCATCTTAACGTCCTCCTCGCTGTCCCCAAAGCTGAGCCTGTGGCACTGCGCAAAAAGCATGGAATACGGTTGAGTATATTCCAGAGGAAACACCCGGTAAATTTACCAACAAACTCAGGTAAACTCCCGAAATGTACCATCACACCTGTATATTACTGTATATTACTGTATATGCTGCTAAACTTGAGGTTTCCGGGCAAATCTAGTGCCCATAATTGCCCGTTAATCCCTCTTTTCACACAGTGATGGACTGGCATCTTAACATCCACAAAGCCTCCGGGGGAATGGAACACAGGTTGGAAAATAGAAAATACACCTTTTTACTTGAGGGCATTTCGGGGATCCAATCCAAATTGATTGATTGATTGATTGTAATATTTATTAACAGTTTGCAGAATTACAGTACAATTCAAGCACAACTCAATACAAAGACTGTTAACTGTGAGTGGACGACCCAATAAAGCATTACACTTGTTTACAAGAGGGTCCACCTTGTTCAATTCATCAAAATCGACTTTATTTATTTAAAGCACATTTAAAACAACATAGTTGAAACAAGTACACTCAGTACCGAAAGAACGAAAGAAAGAACGAAAGAAAGAAAGGAAAGAAAGGAAGGAAGGAAGGAAGGAAGGAAGGAAGGAAAGAAAGAAAGAAAGAAAGAAAGAAAGAAAGAAAGAAAGGAAAGAAAGAAAGAAAGAAAGAAAAAGGAAAGAAGGAAGGAAGGAAGGAAGGAAGGAAGGAAGGAAGGAAGGAAGGAAAGAAAGAAAGAAAGGAAGGAAGGAAAGAAAGAAAGAAAGAAAGAAAGGAAAGAAAGAAAGAAAGAAAGAAAGAAAGAAAGAAAGAAAGAAAGGAAAGAAAGAAAGAAAGAAAGAAAGAAGGAAAGAAAGAAAGAAAGGAAAGAAAGAAAGAAAGAGAGAGAGAGAGAGAGAAAGGAAAGAAAGAAAGAAAGAAAGAAAGAAAGAAAGAAAGAAGGAAGGAAAGAAAGAAAGAAAGAAAGAAAGAAAGGAAAGAAAGGAAAGAAAGAAAGAAAGAAAGAAAGAAAGAAAGAAAGAAAGAAAGAAAGAAAATAAATAAAATACCAACTAGAAAAAGTGCCCTTCTGGGCACAGGTCTCCACCAGGAGGATAGGACTGTGTGAGATGTTTGGCAAAATGTTTAGGATTAATATAAACATGTTTTTGAGGCATTTTGTTCCAAAAATGTGTTTTGCAAAAATCAACCTGTTGGTGGCGCTATAACAGGCCAATGTGAAAAGGGTGGGATATATTCCTCAGCCTAGTAAGAACATGTGTGAAAGATTTCACGTAAATTGCATGCTGCGTTCATGATTTGAGGATTTTGTTCAAAACGGGGCAATCTTGCAAACTGTGAAAGCTAATTATAGCCAATTAGGATGGAAGATGAAATATCGGACAGATCCGACTTGAGCACATGACCATAGAGATAGTGTGTAACGATTTGTGAGATTTTTGGACAGAATCTGGAGGAGTAATATCAAAAAATGTGTTTTACAAAAGTCGGCCTCCTGGTGGCGCTATAAAAGGCAGATGCGGAAAATGCAGGTCAACGGTTTGTCCTTGGCCTCTAGGGAGTGTGCATGCAACGTTTCACGCAGATCGGTGCAGTTTGAGGTAAAACATGTGAAAAGCTGCCTCATGGTGGCGCTATAACAGGCCGTTCTGGAAAATGTGGGGCAGAGGTTCATTGTTGGCATCCAGGGATCGTGTGTGCAAAGTTTGGCATCGACCGGGTTAACGGTGCCGGAGATTAGCTGGTAACGGACGGACGGAAGGACACACACACGGACACACGGACGGACACACACACGGACGAGGTGCAAAACATACTCTCTCCCCATGCCTTCGGCCTGGTGGAGACAATAAGGGCAAAAACAACAACACATAATAACTATGGCAACATAAATCATAAATGCAGAGTCAGCATGTTCGAACACCCAATGAGTACAAAGTGAGTTTTCAAACGTGATTTTAAAACACAGGCCAGGTTTGGGAAGCTCTGACTGACATGAGGTGGAAGATATAGTTCCACTGGCGTGGGCGCTACAACGGATTTGGGGGGTTTTGTTGGATCCATTCAATGAGGTGGAAGATATAGTTCCACTATAGCGTGGACGCTACAACGGATTTGGGGGGTTTTGTTGGATCCATTCAATGAGGTGGAAGATATAGTTCCACTATAGCGTGGGCGCTACAACGGATTTGGGGGGTTTTGTTGGATCCATTCAATGAGGTGGAAGATATAGTTCCACTATAGCGTGGACGCTACAACAGATTTGGGGGGTTTTGTTGGATCCATTCAATGAGGTGGAAGATATAGTTCCACTATAGCGTGGGCGCTACAACGGATTTGGGGGGTTTTGTTGGATCCATTCAATGAGGTGGAAGATATAGTTCCACTATAGCGTGGACGCTACACCGGATTTGGATCCATTCAATGAGGTGGAAGATATAGTTCCACTATAGCGTGGGCGCTACAACGGATTTGGGGGGTTTTGTTGGATCCATTCAATGAGGTGGAAGATATAGTTCCACTATAGCGTGGACGCTACACCGGATTTGGATCCATTCAATGAGGTGGAAGATATAGTTCCACTATAGCGTGGACGCTACACCGGATTTGGATCCATTCAATGAGGTGTTAGATATAGTTCCACTATAGCGTGGGCGCTACAACGGATTTGGATCCATTCAATGAGGTGGAAGATATAGTTCCACTATAGCGTGGGCGCTACAACGGATTTGGATCCATTCAATGAGGTGTTAGATATAGTTCCACTATAGCGTGGACGCTACACCGGATTTGGATCCATTCAATGAGGTGGAAGATATAGTTCCACTATAGCGTGGACGCTACACCGGATTTGGATCCATTCAATGAGGTGTTAGATATAGTTCCACTATAGCGTGGGCGCTACAACGGATTTGGATCCATTCAATGAGGTGGAAGATATAGTTCCACTATAGCGTGGGCGCTACAACGGATTTGGATCCATTCAATGAGGTGTTAGATATAGTTCCACTATAGCGTGGGCGCTACAACGGATTTGGATCCATTCAATGAGGTGGAAGATATAGTTCCACTATAGCGTGGACGCTACAACGGATTTGGATCCATTCAATGAGGTGGAAGATATAGTTCCACTATAGCGTGGGCGCTACAACGGATTTGGATCCATTCAATGAGGTGGAAGATATAGTTCCACTATAGCGTGGGCGCTACAACGGATTTGGATCCATTCAATGAGGTGGAAGATATAGTTCCACTATAGCGTGGGCGCTACAACGGATTTGGGGGGTTTTGTTGGATCCATTCAATGAGGTGGAAGATATAGTTCCACTATAGCGTGGACGCTACAACGGATTTGGATCCATTCAATGAGGTGGAAGATATAGTTCCACTATAGCGTGGACGCTACACCGGATTTGGATCCATTCAATGAGGTGGAAGATATAGTTCCACTATAGCGTGGGCGCTACAACGGATTTGGGGGGTTTTGTTGGATCCATTCAATGAGGTGGAAGATATAGTTCCACTATAGCGTGGACGCTACAACGGATTTGGATCCATTCAATGAGGTGGAAGATATAGTTCCACTATAGCGTGGACGCTACAACGGATTTGGATCCATTCAATGAGGTGTTAGATATAGTTCCACTATAGCGTGGACGCTACAACGGATTTGGATCCATTCAATGAGGTGTTAGATATAGTTCCACTATAGCGTGGACGCTACAACGGATTTGGATCCATTCAATGAGGTGTTAGATATAGTTCCACTATAGCGTGGACGCTACACCGGATTTGGATCCATTCAATGAGGTGGAAGATATAGTTCCACTATAGCGTGGACGCTACACCGGATTTGGATCCATTCAATGAGGTGTTAGATATAGTTCCACTATAGCGTGGGCGCTACAACGGATTTGGATCCATTCAATGAGGTGTTAGATATAGTTCCACTATAGCGTGGACGCTACAACGGATTTGGATCCATTCAATGAGGTGGAAGATATAGTTCCACTATAGCGTGGGCGCTACAACGGATTTGGATCCATTCAATGAGGTGGAAGATATAGTTCCACTATAGCGTGGGCGCTACAACGGATTTGGGGGGTTTTGTTGGATCCATTCAATGAGGTGGAAGATATAGTTCCACTATAGCGTGGACGCTACACCGGATTTGGATCCATTCAATGAGGTGGAAGATATAGTTCCACTATAGCGTGGGCGCTACAACGGATTTGGGGGGTTTTGTTGGATCCATTCAATGAGGTGGAAGATATAGTTCCACTATAGCGTGGACGCTACAACGGATTTGGATCCATTCAATGAGGTGGAAGATATAGTTCCACTATAGCGTGGACGCTACAACGGATTTGGATCCATTCAATGAGGTGTTAGATATAGTTCCACTATAGCGTGGACGCTACAACGGATTTGGATCCATTCAATGAGGTGTTAGATATAGTTCCACTATAGCGTGGACGCTACAACGGATTTGGATCCATTCAATGAGGTGTTAGATATAGTTCCACTATAGCGTGGACGCTACAACGGATTTGGATCCATTCAATGAGGTGTTAGATATAGTTCCACTATAGCGTGGACGCTACACCGGATTTGGATCCATTCAATGAGGTGTTAGATATAGTTCCACTATAGCGTGGACGCTACACCGGATTTGGATCCATTCAATGAGGTGGAAGATATAGTTCCACTATAGCGTGGACGCTACACCGGATTTGGATCCATTCAATGAGGTGGAAGATATAGTTCCACTATAGCGTGGACGCTACACCGGATTTGGATCCATTCAATGAGGTGTTAGATATAGTTCCACTATAGCGTGGGCGCTACAACGGATTTGGATCCATTCAATGAGGTGGAAGATATAGTTCCACTATAGCGTGGGCGCTACAACGGATTTGGATCCATTCAATGAGGTGTTAGATATAGTTCCACTATAGCGTGGACGCTACAACGGATTTGGATCCATTCAATGAGGTGGAAGATATAGTTCCACTATAGCGTGGGCGCTACAACGGATTTGGATCCATTCAATGAGGTGGAAGATATAGTTCCACTATAGCGTGGGCGCTACAACGGATTTGGATCCATTCAATGAGGTGGAAGATATAGTTCCACTATAGCGTGGGCGCTACAACGGATTTGGGGGGTTTTGTTGGATCCATTCAATGAGGTGGAAGATATAGTTCCACTATAGCGTGGACGCTACAACGGATTTGGATCCATTCAATGAGGTGGAAGATATAGTTCCACTATAGCGTGGACGCTACAACGGATTTGGATCCATTCAATGAGGTGTTAGATATAGTTCCACTATAGCGTGGACGCTACAACGGATTTGGATCCATTCAATGAGGTGTTAGATATAGTTCCACTATAGCGTGGACGCTACAACGGATTTGGATCCATTCAATGAGGTGTTAGATATAGTTCCACTATAGCGTGGACGCTACAACGGATTTGGATCCATTCAATGAGGTGTTAGATATAGTTCCACTATAGCGTGGACGCTACAACGGATTTGGATCCATTCAATGAGGTGTTAGATATAGTTCCACTATAGCGTGGGCGCTACAACGGATTTGGATCCATTCAATGAGGTGTTAGATATAGTTCCACTATAGCGTGGACGCTACAACGGATTTGGATCCATTCAATGAGGTGTTAGATATAGTTCCACTATAGCGTGGACGCTACAACGGATTTGGATCCATTCAATGAGGTGTTAGATATAGTTCCACTATAGCGTGGACGCTACAACGGATTTGGATCCATTCAATGAGGTGTTAGATATAGTTCCACTATAGCGTGGACGCTACAACGGATTTGGATCCATTCAAGCACCACTGACACTGACAGCATGTACTGGGCGGAACCCCTTTCGGTGTTTTAAGCATTATGTTATACTTGATCTGTTGAAAAATAGCAGATCTACAAGCTCGAGCTTGTAGATCTGCCTAGGCCACATTACTACGTTGTAGTAATTACTATACTACTACATTACTACGTTGTAGTAATGTAGTAGTATAGTAATGTAGGCCTAATTCAAAGTGTCCTGCAACCCTACATCATTTACCCCATTCAGAATTATTATTGGTTTAGTAAATGCCTTTTCAGGCATTTTCTTTTTGTACATTTGTATAAATAAAAGATGGAAGACTATACGATGTTCTGTTTCTATAACATTTAAACAGTTGATCAATGTCCATCCATCCATCCATTAGGGTCAGTGGTTTTCAAACAGCCAGGGGTCCTTCATGGGGGGAGGGGGGGGGGGGTCCAGGGGGTCCCCAGCAAAAGTAGGCTATGTTAAAATACACCCTGGGGGTCCTTAATTGACCTTGAGTTGAAAGAACCCCTGCCATAATAGACAACATTCTACTCAACCAGAACAGACACAGAGTTCAAGAGCAATGGTGATGCAAATCATGAAGTCAGCTTATATAGCTTATATAAGTATATTAAAGTGCAGCTTACTTTGTTTTCACCTGACACACAACCGTAACATAATAATAGGCTACAGCCAGGGCACACTGCAGGTGCACATATTGATTGATTGATTGATTGATTGATTGATTGATTGATTGATTGATTGATTGGATTGATTTAAATATGTATCAACAGTGTGCAGAATGGGTACAGTTCAATGAAAGTACAGGTCAATACTAGCCTACAAAAACTGCTAAAGAGGATATCAAAATCAGAACTTGTTTACATAAAGGGTCCTCCATTTTCAATTCATCAGAGAAGCACATGACATTATAGATAGTTCTACAGGTATAGGTATATAGGATACTCACTCAGGTGGTCTGGTGTCGTCGAGGTGATCCCAACAAGACACTGCATGCGGTCGATGGCCAGAGGCTGACCATACCGCTGCTTCACTGGTTGCAGCGGAGTCAGCCTGTCAGTTCTGTTAACAGAGAGTCTCTCTCTCTCTCTCTCTCTCTTTATTCTCGTGGCGGAAGCAGGCAGAGTCAAGTAGGGTTACAACGGAAAGCTAAAAGTCACATGTTGGACTTCATTCGGAAAAAGCATCCATCTCTGTCTATAGTCTAGCAGCGAGTAGTTATAACTCAACTCTGTTCTCATCAATCATCACAAAGCTCAAGAGGACAAGATCGGTCCCCGCAGTGTGTGTGTGAATATGGTGGGTGGGAGGGAGGGTGTGTGACAGTGTGTGTGTGTGTGTGTGTGTGTGTGTGTGTGTGTGTGTGAGAGAAGTGCATGCTGTGCAAAGAAAGAAGCGCTCTTCTACACGACCACAGAAGCCAACATGAACATGTCACACCCCCTGGGTTTAGATGAGCAGCCGACTTCACCAGAGAGAGAGAGAGAGAGAGAGAGAGAGAGAGAGGAAACCACTTTATAACGATCACACCCTAACTGCCTTCCTGCTATAGAGTGGCTATAATAATATCATCACTATCTGTATAGGTTACCACAGTGTCAGTGATTCTCAACCATTCCAATGTCACCATGTTTGTGCAGCTCTCTAGCGCCACCATGCATATCCTGTGATATGGCGGATAAATCTATAAGAACAGTTTTTTTTAATTGTCAGTACATGGTGTAGAGTGTAGACTGCCAGTGACTGTGCATGGCTCAAGAGGTAGAGCAGGTCGTCCAATGATCCATGGGTCGGCGGTTCGAATCCTGGCTCCTCCATGTCTATGTCGAAGTGTCCTTGAGCAAGACACTGAACCCCAAATTGCTCCCGATGTGCTGGTTGGTGCCTTGCATGGCTTCCGCCGCCATTGGTGTATGAATGTGTGTGTGAATGGGTGAATGTAATGCACAATCTATGTAAAGCACCTTGGATAAAAACGCTATATAAATGCACCATTTACCATTTAGACTGTCACTTCTTGGTCTAGAGTTTATTTATAGGCTAATAATGATAAATAAAGTACATTATTTAGTGATTTGTAAAAAATCACACCCGTGTGAAGTGAGGGGCGCTCTTATCATAGAGTGGAGTTGGAGTGTGCCAATTGATTGGCCTTAATTAGGCTAAATGCCAAGAAAACGGAGGTTATCACGGTCTATAACATCTCACCGGAACATCCACCTCTCACAACAACAGGAGGAACTGTGCTGAAGGAAGTCAAGGACTTCAAGTACCTGGGCTGGCGTATGGGTCAACTCAACGGAGCAAGACCTGAAAGTGAAGAAGACACTTGCATGGAGGCAGTGCCGTCGCTACCTATACGCGCAAAATACACACTGCGAGTAGGGCAACACGCCGAGGGGGGGCAACACGCCGAGGGGGGGCAACACACCGAGGGGGGGCAACACGCCGAGGGGGGGCAACACGCCGAGGGGGGGCAACACGCCGAGGGGGGAGGGGGGGCAACAAGATGTGCCAAAAAGTGCCAAGCCGACCCTCAAAATAACAAATTTCTCCTTTTCGCCGCGTAATAACGAGCGGCCGTGTGTGCGTCCTCACAAACAGCGAAAATAGAAAATAGCCGATCTGGATGAGGAATAGCAGCTCTCTCGTAGGGAGGGGGGGGCAGCACAAATATCCTACGAGTAGGGAAACCAAATGGTCAGCTACGTCCCTGAATGGCATGACCAGTGTATGGAACTCCAATCTCCTCTATAGGTCGTCCTCAGACGACCTAGATCTCAATCTCGCCGGTCAAATCAACCTCGGCTTCTTCTACACAACGGTGGAGTCTGTTCTCCTATACGGCGGTGAATGCCGGACCCTGAAGCCAACCCTGCAGAAGTCTCTCTAGACGGGTGCTACACCAGAATGCTGGACCCTGAAGCCAACCCTGCAGAAGTCTCTCTAGACGGGTGCTACACCAGAATGCTGGACCCTGAAGCCAACCCTGCAGAAGTCTCTCTAGACGGGTGCTACACCAGAATGCTGGACCCTGAAGCCAACCCTGCAGACGTCTCTCTAGACGGGTGCTACACCAGAATGCTGCGTGCTGTAGTAGGCCTACTTAACATCAGCAAGAGTGTACATGTTAGCAACAATACCCTGTATGAGGGAATACCAAGGGTGAGCCAGAAAACACTGTAGTAGCCAGGAGAATGAGACTATAGCAGGACACTGCCAAAGACATCAAGAACTGCCAGCCAGCAAACTGGTGCTCTGGGAACCAACACACGGTCACGAGGACGTCCCACACTAAGAAACAGCATTTTTGCCCGGGCGCTACAACCTTGTAGATCTGCTATTTTTAAAAAATCCTGAAAATAACGAAAAAACGTTTTTAACTCAAATCTTTGCTTCTGGGGGATCCCTGGAGGAACAACATATTTTCAGATGGGGGGTCCTCGGCCAAATACAGATAATTCTGGGGGTAAAAACGTTGAGAACCACTGACATAGAAACATAGGTTTTTCAGAAAACTGCCATGATTTAGAAGACATTTGTAGAATCAGTTCTCAGGTCAAAATGGGTAAAATGATAATAGTACAGTATACATGGCCGTGCATACACACACATTTACATTTACACTGCTGAACTCTATCAAATAGTGTAGAAAGTAGAAAAGGGCATCTAGTTCTTCCATGGAAACTCCCACGTGGGCCATGTGAAAATAGGGAATTAGAACCAGGAAGTGGAGGAGTGCAGCTTGTGACGTTTCCTTCCCGTTTCCTTCCCTATTATTATCATCACCATCATTAATGAATCACAGGTGACCCTGATGAAGGCCCATGCAGGACGAAACGCAGTGGTCGTTTTAAACGTTTTTAACCCTTGTTTTTTAAATCTAATGAAATAAAAGGATTTTTCTACCTCAACTGCACAGAGCTGCCTTGGACGCTCTTTAAGGTTCTTACCTCCTTCCACACTGATCTTTACTCAAAGGTATAGAACTTTTAAAGAACTCGTGTGCAATGTTAATTTAACTCTGAGAGTGTACAAATGGAACCGGGTCCGTTGGGTTCCATTTGTAGGCCTACACTCTCAGAGTTACAGACCCATAAGGGTCCGTTGGGTTCCATTTGTACACTCTCAGAGTTACAGGCCCATAAGGGTCCGTTGGGTTCCATTTGTACACTCTCAGAGTTACAGACCCATAAGGGTCCGTTGGGTTCCATTTGTACACTCTCAGAGTTACAGACCCATAAGGGTCCGTTGGGTTCCATTTGTACACTCTCAGAGTTACAGACCCATAAGGGTCCGTTGGGTTCCATTTGTACACTCTCAGAGTTACAGACCCATAAGGGTCCGTTTGGTTCCATTTGTACACTCTCAGAGTTACAGGCCCATAAGGGTCCGTTGGGTTCCATTTGTACACTCTCAGAGTTACAGACCCATAAGGGTCCGTTGGGTTCCATTTGTACACTCTCAGAGTTACAGACCCATAAGGGTCCGTTGGGTTCCATTTGTACACTCTCAGAGTTACAGACCCATAAGGGTCCGTTTGGTTCCATTTGTACACTCTCAGAGTTACAGGCCCATAAGGGTCCGTTGGGTTCCATTTGTACACTCTCAGAGTTACAGACCCATAAGGGTCCGTTGGGTTCCATTTGTACACTCTCAGAGTTACAGACCCATAAGGGTCCGTTGGGTTCCATTTGTACACTCTCAGAGTTACAGACCCATAAGGGTCCATTTGGTTCCTAACTATCATTTAGCTGGGGACCCCCTGGAACTCCCTCAAGGACCCCTGCCATTGGGAACCACTGCTCTAGCATAATGCAGTGCAGAACAGTATACAGCACTAGGCCTACAGGTTTAAAATATGCATGACAAACATTGCCCCCTTGTGGACGCAACATGCAGTAAGTGAGGTAGTAGCCTTTATCTGTATGAAATCATTAGTTCTCAAGGTGGGGTCCGGGGACCCCCAGGGGGTCCTTGAGGGGGGTTCCAGGGGTCCCCAGCAAAAGTAGTTAACGTCATAATCATTTTCTGTTATTTTTGAAAACCTGAATAATTTGTTGCTATTTTTGAATTGGAATCCTGAAAAGTAACCTTTTTATTGAATTTCAAATGCATTTAGTTATAGTTATGTTAACTTTATGAACTGTTAACATAATTGGACACAAAATAACAATAACATTTAATACTAGTCATTAAATTGTTTGGTTTGGAATTGTAACAGCTGAAATCAATACTATATCATGTAAATATGAAATACATGCTTAAACATGTAGCTAGGTGTAATGTTAAAGACCACAGAAGACATGTAAATATGAAATAAATGCTTAAACATGTAGCTATAGGTGTAATGTTAGAGACCACAGAAGACATGTAAATATGAAATAAATGCTTAAACATGTAGCTATAGGTGTAATGTTAGAGACCACATAAGACATGTAAATATGAAATAAATGCTTAAACACGTAGCTAGGTGTAATGTTAGAGACCACAAGTGAACCTTTCAAGCCTGTTTTCTCAACTCGCTGTTTCTCTGCAAGACATTCATTACTCTATAAGCCATATCTCCAAACCTGGTGGGTCAAACTGAACAACCAATATGTGAATTTGAAGCTATGATTCCCTGCTTTCACATGACATGAAAAAAACGTAAAATAACTTAAATGACTTAACCTCAGTCAGAAACATTTACTTACTTTTAGTTTAATGCATCATAATGGCATAATACAGTGTATATATATATTTTTTTTACAATAGTATGCTATCAAATCAGTTACACAAATAACAAAACAAAAAACATGCGGCCAGAGATAAGCCGTAAAACATTTAAACTCCCAGAATGCAATAATAAATGTGTGTAATGTTGTGGAGACATGGCTGAGCTGTATGGAACGAGGGGGGATAATGACACAGACATGTTAGTGTAAAGTCAAAACTATAAGGCCACCTCATAAGGCACGTTATTCTCTCCCACGTAAACACTGGGTGAAGAAGAAAGAAATGGCGCTCGACCTTTCCCACGCGACGAATCGATGAATGAGCCTGTTGCATATTCATGACACCAATTAAGCCATTAATCCAGGGGTTCTCAACGTTTTTGGCCGGGGACCCCCGGAAATGCTTTGGCAATGTCTCGGGACCCCCGCCCCGCCCCCTCCCGACCCCCAATATAAATTGACTGCTACAATAACCTTAAACCATTTTGGGCGGGAACCCCTTTTGGTGTTTTTTGCATTGTTATAATTTAGCTATTGAAAAATAGCAGATCTACAAGCTCATAGCGCGCCACCGAGTGGCGCGCTACGAGCTTGTAGATCTGCTATTTTTGAAAAATCGTGAAAATATATATATTTTTTTTTTGAAAATAATTTGGGGACCCCCTAAAATAATTTGGCGACCCCCCGAGGGGTCGCGACCCACGGGTTGAGAACCCCTGCATTAATCTGTGAAAAAAAAACCCTATATGTTTCTACTCCAGTGGTTCTCAAACCTTTTCATGTCAAGAATGATATGTATTTGTCCACCGATCTCCATCTCAAATGCAAAGATTCGAGTTTTTAAAAAAAACGTTCGCTGTGAAAGAATTTATATTCAAAGATTTGCACTATAGTCAAATCTACAAGCCCGTAGGGCGGCACTCGGTGCCGCGCCCTACGAGCTTGTAGATCTGCTATTTTTTCCCCAACAGATAAAGTATTGGTTAACGACGACGTGGTTAAAAGCTATAGGGCGACACGGATGCATTCCCGGTCTTAAAGGGTCAATTGGCCACGGCAGGTTTCGGTTATCTAGTTCAGGGGTTCTCAACCCGTGGGTCGCGACCCCTCGAGGGGTCGCCAAATTATTTTGGGGGGTCCCCAAATTATAAAAAAAAATGATTTTTCTTCTTTTTTTTTTACCAACTGAATGGCTGTAAAGTGGAAATGAAGAGTTTACATAATAGTACACATAGTACATGCATACACCTTCCCTAATGATTATGGTTTCAGTATTTATTTATGGTGTATTGTCTCTATTATTAAGGTTATTGTAGCAGTCAATTTATATTGGGGGTCAGGAGGGGGCGGGGCGGGGGTCCCGAGACGTTGCCAAAGCATTTCCGGGGGTCCCCGGCCAAAAAGGTTGAGAACCCCTGATCTAGTTGAACTTGAATCTCTCTCACTCACACACACACACACACACACTCTCACACACACACACACTCTCCTACACTCTCACACTCACTCACACACACACACACACACACACACACACACACACACACACACACACACACACAAACACTGTTGAAAAGTTCCCGGAATTCTCCCGTGAATCCAATACGACAAAATACCATGCAGGGCTCAGTCGGTAAGAAGAAGCATGCAGGTAAGTCTGAAATGGCTTTAGAAATCGGAATACTTTTCGGCATTGGATTTGGTTGCTTAGAAAATACTTTTTTTTAAATTATTTTTATCGTCAAGTCAGTCTTCACCGGCGTTGTTGTTGTTGTTGTTGTTAACACATTTTGGTGTTTTAAACATCGTTATAATTTAGCTATTGAAAAATAGCAGATCTACAAGCTCATAGCGCGCCACCGAGTGGCGCGCTACGAGCTTGTAGGTCTGCTATTTTTGAAAAATCGTGAAAATATTTATTTCAGAAAACTGGAGGATTTGGAAGATTTTTTTTTTTTAATTTTGAGGTCAGGCCTAAATGGGTTAAGACTTGGTGTAGAGAATATTTTATTTATTTATTTTTTGGCACTTGAGACGGTATCTGGTACACAGTGAGTACCAGTGGCGTGCACAGATAGACACTAGGGGGTGCTAGAGCACCCCCTGCCCTTTTGGCAATGTGCCCTTTTGAAAAAAAAGAAAAAAAAACTTTTCTTTTTTTTTTGATTTTTCAAAAATAGCAGACCTACAAGTTCATAGCGCGCCACTCGGTGGCGCGCTATGAGCTTGTAGATCTGCTATTTTTCAATAGCTAAAGCATAACATAATGCTAACACCAAAAGGGGTTCCCGCCCAAAATGGATTAAGGCAACCGGCCGGTTCCACGCGCTGCACAAGGTGCCCTTTTTTAACTTGAGCACCTGCCCCTCTAAATGTCTGTGCACGCCACTGGTGAGTACATAACCCTAACCCAAATTAGGAAGCATCTCCCCCTCAATCCACTGAAATCTCACCGCAACACTTTCTTTCGACTTAACTCGCCGACCCGTCCAGTGAAAAAAAGCTGGCACAGTGGAGAAAAAAAAAAAAGCAGGCACGCGTTTTACACAATAGCACTATTCACACTAGATATAGGGTATGGCAGTGGGCGTGGCTTTCTGGTTCCACTGAAACATCGGCCATTCATTTATTTTTTCCCCCCCAGAGATTTACAAAAATATGTACCGGTATACATCAATTATTTTAAAGGAGCATTCAGTGATTTGGGTGATTTGGAAAACCACCCAGTCCGCCCCGGTAACAAAATGTGCACATGCACACGCTCTACAGTGGGGGGGAAGTGCAACAGGCCAACAGCATGTGCACCAAGGCCCGCCCCCACTCGATCATGATTGGAGGAAGGCCCCACTCATCCTGATTGGATGAAGGTTTTGCCCACCCGCCACCAAAACTGAAACTAGGGTTTTTTGACCCCAGGGGCTCACTGGGGACAGGGAGGAACTCCTTATATGGTCAGCACACTCTATAGTAGGGAGGATTATCCAGAAAAAAAGAAAAAATAAGTGATATTTGAATTAAGTCAAATCACTGAATATACCTTTAAGCCTAGAATTAAAACGGCTAAACAAAAGGGTATAATCTATTAAATTATAACAGTGCCCGTTGGGGGCTGATCAGGTGTGATCAATTATTGCCTAATAAAAGGGCGAGGTTGTGCATAATTGTGAGATTGTCAGAACAGGCCAGCTGCCCAGCTCCATATATGATGGAGATCTAGGCGTGATCAGTGCCCGTTGGGGCCTGGGGGGGGGTGAACAGAACAGGACAGCTCCATTATATCATAATGGAGATGTAGCAAGGGGTGATCTGGATTTGGGCCCTGCTTGACCAGAGCCCCGGGCAGAGGCTTTTCGTGCTGGTTTCTGGACAACCGGCGATTCGACCGACTCGACACCGGGCACGGACTCCACTCCCCGTGGGGGGTGTGGAACGCGTGTGTCGAATTTGAGGTCGGTGGGGGGGGGGGGGGGGGGGGGTGGGGAACGGTTCTCAAGTTATGTGGATTACAGAGATACGTATAGATCAGGGGTTCTCAACGTTTTTGGCCGGGGACCCCCGGAAATGCTTTGGCAATGTCTCGGGACCCCCGCCCCGCCCCCCAATATAAATTGACTGCTACAATAACCTTAACCCATTTTGGGCGGGAACCCCTTTTGGTGTTTTAAGCATTGTTATAATTTAGCTATTGAAAAATAGCAGATCTACAAGCTCATAGCGCGCCACCGAGTGGCGCGCTACGAGCTTGTAGGTCTGCTATTTTTGAAAAATCGTGAAAATTAAAAATTAAAAAAACTTTTTATTTATTTATTTTAATTTTTGGGGACCCCCTAAAATAATTTGGCGACCCACCCGAGAGGTCCCGACCCACGGGTTGAGAACCCCTGGTATAGATAGATATTTTTTTGGTGGGGAAAATGAATGGCAGATTTTTCAGTGGAGCCAGAAAACCCACCACGGCCACTGCTATGCCCCATAGAACTATATTCACACTAGAGTCTGATTCGCGAGGACGCCACCTGTCGTCAACATATCAGACCATCATCAACCATAAAATAAGACTTTAAAATAATAAACAACAAGCATCATCTTCAGTCTCACGCTTAAGTGCGTATTTTTGCGAATATATATATATATATATTAATAAAAAATAATAATCATCATCATCTGCAGTGAAGAAAAAAAGCGTCACATCAAAAGAAGCATTCTAGGTCAAACCATCTGAGTTAAACTGTAACGTTGTAAACAATGTAATTATCTTTCAAATGGATTCGTTTTTTTTTGTTTTAACCCATTTTGGGGCGGGAACTTTTGGTGTTCTAAGCATTATGTCATGCTTTAGCTATTGAAAAATAGCAGATCTACAAGCTCATGTCGCGGCACCGAGTGCCGCGCCATGAGCTTGTAGGTCTGCTATTTTTGAAAAATCGTGAAAATGTGGCCCAAATTGTTTGAATATATTCTTTCAGAGAGTTCGTGTTTAGCTCAAGTTTTTCAGAAAACTGTCAGGATTTAGAAGGCATTTGTAGAATCGTTCCCAGGTCAAAATGGGTTAAAGGACAAATTCTGGCACATGTGGCGGATGAAGGCAATCAAAAAAAGGCACGGAAGCGGTTTACAAAAAAAACAAAAAAAAGTAATGTACTCAGCATACACCGCGAGGAAGGCGCCCTGTTTGTCTCCCTGTCACTCAGATCTCCGCCCGTTTGTCTCCCTGTCCCTCCTGTCACTCAGATCTCCGCCCGTTTGTCACCCTGTCCCTCCTGTCACTCAGATCTCCGCCCGTTTGTCTCCCTGTCCCTCCTGTCACTCAGATCTCCGCCCGTTTGTCTCCCTGTCCCTCCTGTCACTCAGATCTCCGCCCGTTTGGCGCCCGGCGACAGAGCCGAGAGGATGGCTGCTGGAACTCGGCTCTCAAAGAGATGAAATATATTTCGACTGTTGGACTGAAACCGACTGAACGGGCGGGGCAGGGTGGGGTGGGTCTTCTAGTTGAGCAGCTCCTGGTAGGTGATGGGGAGGAGCGAGGCCGCAGGCTGGGCAGGGCAGGGTGGGCTGGCGGGCGGGGCATCGGGCAGGGCAGGGTGGGTCTTCTAGTTGAGCAGCTCCTGGTAGGTGATGGGGAGGAGCGAGGCCGCAGGCTGGGCAGGGCAGGGTGGGTCTTCTAGTTGAGCAGCTCCAGGTAGGTGATGGGGAGGAGCGAGGCCGCCGGCTGGGCAGGGCAGGGTGGGCTGGCGGGCGGGGCATCGGGCAGGGCAGGGTGGGTCTTCTAGTTGAGCAGCTCCAGGTAGGTGATGGGCACCTTGCCCTTCTGGTTGCCCCTCTCGCCCATCAGCCAGTCTGAGTCCATGCCGGGGACGCTGCTCACTGTGATCACCTGGAAGGAAGGAAGGAAGGGACATTTACCTTCTTATTCTAGTTCTTATTTATCAAAGACGATATCTAGGAAAATGTTTATTTTTTTAACTTTAACTTAAGGTATATTCAGTGATTTGACTTAATTCAAATATCACTTATTTTTACTTTTTCTCTGGATAATCCTCCCTACTATAGAGTGTGCTGACCATATAAGGAGTTCCTCCCTGTCCCCAGTGAGCCCCTGGGGTCAAAAAACCCTAGTTTCAGTTTTGGTGGCGGGTGGCAAAGCCTTCATCCAATCAGGATGAGAGGGGCCTTCCTCCAATCATGATCGAGTGGGGGCGGGCCTTGGTGCACATGCTGTTGGCCTGTTGCACTTCCCCCCACTGTAGAGCGTGCATGTGCACATTTTGTTACCGGGGCGGACTGGGTGGTTTTCCAAATCACTCAAATCACTGAATGCTCCTTTAAACACTCAATACTAAAGTAAACTTGACCGTTGGCTCCGTATTTGGTCTGCTCTTTCTTCCCTCTACACTAGCGGGTAGCACGGGTCCATAAAATTGGTCCCGGGTCCGAAACGGAGCCCAGGATATTTGGACCGAAGCGAATGGAGCCGAGAAACGTCAGCCCCGCCTCTCCGACGCAGCGGAGCGGAGGGTTGCATGATATTAGTGCATTTAGCGGCACCGACATTCTTACCGGAGCCGTCGGCAAATCACAACAAATAAGTGTCTCTAACGTGCGTTCCATTCCACATCGCCATGGCGTGAATGTAGAACAGACAATATTCATTTTAGAATGTAATAATTACAATGCACGCATAATGTGGGTTTATTTTAATATATTTAAAGCTCGGGGTCCTCACGGGCCCTTTTGGGTAAATGCATTCGATTTAGACCTACCTGACCCCGGCCGAGACCCGCTGCAATTTGGAATGGAACCGACCCAATGCCTCGAGGGACAAGTACATTTTTTTGGGGCCCGAACCGTCACATCCGCTTCCATTCTAAGCCCTGCATTCAGATCCCTGTATCTCTGGGCCAGACAAGCATTTCCAACGGCCTGTAGCAGGCGCTGTGATACTCGCGGTATTCAGTTCCGGGTAGACACGTGCTCGCTACCCTCTACTGTACACCAAACCACTTTGTCGAAAATAGCCAATCTACAAGGCTCACATGGCCTCGCGCTGCGATCTGCGGTAACAAAAGAACCGTGTGTGTGTGTGTGTGTGTGTGTGTGTGTGTGTGTGTGTGTGTGTGTGTGTGTGTGTGTGTGTGTGTGTGTGTGTGTGTGTGTGTGTGTGTGTGTGTGATGTTCAAAAGGCGCGTATGGTGTCAGACTCACCTCGTCAGCCAGCAGAGACAGCTCGCTGCTTCCCGCGGCGTCGTAGTCGTAGAGAACGCGCGCCTTGCGGCTGCCCCCTCCTCCTCCTCCGCTGCGCAGCTCGCTGAAGCCCCCCGACGCCATGCCGGCGGGCCCCCCCGTGCCCCCACCGCTGCTACCCCCCCTCCCCGGGGTGGGGCTGGGCAGGGGCGCCGACACGGGCAGGGTGGGCACCGAGATGCTGGCTCCGCCCCCTCCGGACAACATGGAGGACGACTGGTTGTTGTTGGAGAACGAGGATGGAAAGCTGTGGGGGGGGGGGGGGGGTTATTATAGTTAAGAAAACTATACAATGAACGAAAATTAAAATTTCTCACCTGCCCAGCTGTGTCTGGTAACACTGAGTAAACGTCTCACCTGCCCAGCTGTGTCTGGTAACACTGAGTAAACGTCTCACCTGCCCAGCTGTGTCTGGTAACACTGAGTAAACGTCTCACCTGCCCAGCTGTGTCTGGTAACACTGAGTAAACGTCTCACCTGCCCAGCTGTTTCTGCAGGTCCACCATGTACTGGTAACATTGAGCGTAGTACGTGGTCTGAGCCTCCACGAAGTCGTTCAGGCAGCGAAGGTGGTGCGCCTAAATACATAGATAATGAAACATATATTACAGGTGGTGCGTCTGGTCGGTCATCCAGAGATTATCGTTGAAAATAAAGAATAAAGAGATAATTCAACAGATTACAGGTGGTGTGTCTGGTCGGTCATCCAGAGATTCTCGTTGAAAATAAAGACATAATTCAACATAGATTACAGGTGGTGCGTCTGGTCGGTCATCAAGAGATTATCGTTGAAAATAAAGAGATAATTCAACATAGATTACAGTTGGTGCGTCTGGTCGGTCATCAAGAGATTATCGTTGGAAATAAAGAGATAATTCAACATAGATTACAGTTGGTGCGTCTGGTCGGTCATCAAGAGATTATCGTTGGAAATAAAGAGATAATTCAACATAGATTACAGTTGGTGCGTCTGGTCGGTCATCAAGAGATTATCGTTGGAAATAAAGAGATAATTCAACATAGATTACAGGTGGTGCGTCTGGTCGGTCATCAGAGATTATCGTTGAAAATAAAGAGATAATTCAACATAGATTACAGTTGGTGCGTCTGGTCGGTCATCAGAGATTATCGTTGGAAATAAAGAGATAATTCAACATAGATTACAGTTGGTGCGTCTGGTCGGTCATCAGAGATTATCGTTGAAAATAAAGAGATAATTCAACATAGATTACAGGTGGCGCGTCTGGTCGGTCATCAGAGATTATCGTTGAAAATAAAGAGATAATTCAACATCGATTACAGTTGGTGCGTCTGGTCGGTCATCCAGAGATTATCGTTGAAAATAAAGAGATAATTCAACATATATTACAGGTGGTGCGTCTGGTCGGTCATCAGAGATTATCGTTGAAAATAAAGACATAATTCAACATAGATTACAGGTGGTGCGTCTGATCGGTCATCAGAGATTATCGTTGAAAATAAAGAGATAATTCAACATAAACTGCAGGTGGTGCGTCTGGTTGGTCATCCAGAGATTAGCATACAGTGAAAATGCATAGATAATTTCAACAGAATAAATCACAGTAAAGTCCCACGCATACTCCAGTTTTTTAGGTGATAACTTAAGTTCTCAGCCTGGTGGCTGGGAAAACTACAACATGACGTCACTGAGGTCTCTTACCACCGCGGTGGTAAGAGACTCACCGCTCACCCAGACACATCTGTTTTTACTAAAATAAAACTACAACATGACATCACTGAGTGTTAAGGGACTCACCGGCGCTCACCCAAACACATCTCTCTGTTTTTACTAGAACTACAACATGACGTCACTGAGCCGCGGTGGTAAGAGACTCACCGCTCACCCAAACACATCTCTCTGTTTTTACTAGAACTACAACATGACGTCACTGAGCCGCGGTGGTAAGAGACTCACCGCTCACCCAAACACATATTTACTAAACCGCCATCGGTGTATGAATGTGTGTGTGAATGGGTGAATGTAATCTAAACAATCTATGTAAAAGCGCCTTGGATAAAAGCGCTATATAAATGCACCATTTACCATTTTAGCCTTAATGTACCATGTGCCGTTTACATTTCTGACTAATAAAGTATTCAATCAATCAATAAATAAACGTACGTGGGTGCTGCTCACGCCCTCCAGGAGAAGACGAGTGATCTCAGCCTGGCGGTCGAATTCACTCTGAGTCATCCGAAGCTCCTGCTCGGCCTGGGAACCAACGGACACGCACACACACACACACACACACACACACACACAAGCACACACACACACACACACACACACACACACACACACACACACACACACACACACACACACACACTCTTGATAAATCAGGCTTTCACAGAGCTAATGCAAAACACACTTCGGAGTTACCAAAAACTGAACGACTCAAATGTATACACAAATGTTAATGTTAATGTTGCTCTGGAACACTCTGGTGGAGCTGTTGCCCCCGCGACCCGAGTACGGATAAGCGGTTGAAGATGGATGGATGGATGGATGATATTTACACAAAGACAAGGAAAAAAGATGAACATTTTACAGCACAATGGGGTGAAATCTAATCTATTATTTATTTATTCTGCATTTGAGCCACGGAACCACCGTTTGACGAGACCCAAAAACACTAAAGAATATCTTGTTATCGTTCTATTAATATTTTGCTCCTAATTCCATGCTGTATTGATGTTGGTCGGTACCATCAGGAGAGATAAACCGCTCTTAGGAGTTAAATAAAAATGCATTAGGGTCCATTTGGTTACCAGTGCCTCTCCATCATTTAGCAGCATGGGGAACCCCCTGGAACCCCTTCAAGGACCACTGGTGGTTTTCAAAACCACAATAACTGACTAGCAGTGAGTAAGCAGCCAACAGACTTCTTTTGATTCAAGTGGGAAATCTGGTATCCTTGGGCTAAAAACGGCCATAGCCGTTCCTTTCTCCCCCCCCCCCCCCCCCCCCCCCCCACCCCCCCGGGGCTGGAACAACAATGGCTTGTTGACAACGCCTAAACGAGGAGAGGTCCGGTAAATATAGAGCCCGATGCCCAGATAGACCAACAACACGCATCGCACAATGACCTCACTGTCCGCACTGTGCAGCTTGGATTACACTTACATTTGCTGCGTGTGTCGTCGGGGGGGGGGGGGGGGGGGGTCTATAAGCAACTAGTCGACCACTCGTCGACCTTGTTGGTACTAGTTGACTAGATTATAGTTATAGTCACCAATGTACAGTTTTTAAATGTACAACTATTTATTCTTATTTTTTACATAATAGGTAGTTCAACAACCAGTCGACTAGTAAACTAGGCAACTATTCAAATAGTAAAAATGACTAGAAGTGAAAGCCCTAGGTGTGTGCACGTGCGTGCGTGCGTGCGTGTGTGTGCAGTGTGTGTGTGTGTGTGTGTATTAGCTCCTCGTGTATTCCACAAGGGGGTTGACGTTCCCCCCCGTTTTCCCAGAGGCCACCAATAAATGAGAGTAGACACAGTGGGGAGTCGAGCTGTTGACGTTCCTAACAGGCGCACGCCTGTGTGCGTGTGTGTGCGACTGTGTGTGTGTGTGTGTGTGTGTGTGTGTGCTCCGTTCAAAGATGGGCCCCGGCAACATTCCACTCACCTCTCCGTCACTTCCTGGGCTCACATCTGCTGCGTTGCATTTAAAAACAGAACACAGTGACACAGTCGTTACTGGAGGGAGGCACAGCTGCTGCTGCCACGACGCAGCCACGGCCACGTGTGTGTGTGTGTGTGTGTGTGTGTGTGTGTGTGTGTGTGTGTGTGTGTGTGTGTGTGTGTGTGTGTGTGTGTGTGTGTGTGTGTGTGTGTGTGTGTGTGTGTGTGTGTGTGTGTGTGTGTGTGTGTGTGTGTGTGCGTGCGTGCGTGCGTGCGTGCGTGCGTGCGTGCGTGCGTGCGTGCGTGCGTGCGTGCGTGCGTGCGTGCGTGCGTGCGTGCGTGCGTGCGTGCGTGCGTGCGTGCGTGCGTGCGTGCGTGCGTGCGTGCGTGCGTGCGTGCGTGCGTGCGTGCGTGCGTGCGTGCGTGCGTGTGTGAGAGAGAGCAACACACCAAGTGCACAGCCTTGTCCATACTTCAGAAAAAAAACACATCAGGGTTTTCTCTTCACAAAAACCAACAAGCGGACACGAATACAGCGATATTCCTCACTGACTTTTGAAAAACGCCATGGCCGATGAATGGCCGATAGTGTTCACTGTTCATCGCACAATTCATCGAAAAAAGATCGAGCTCTAGATTCAGACGGGTGCAGTACTTAGTTTAGACAGTTTTTGGATTAGACTAGTCATTGGTTAGACCAGTCATTAGTCCTACAACTACAACCTATCTCAAACCCTCACCCTAAACCTAACCTCCTCCCACGGGGAAGCACACCTAAACATAACCTTAACCCATGTCTAACCTATGACTAGTCTAAACTAAGTATGCACCCCGATTCAGACACCTGTGCAATCTCATTTTGTGAAGAATTGGCTGTCCAATGCATCACTCTTATGGTTTTTTTAGACAGTACTTGGTTTAGACTAGTCATTGGTTAGACCAGTCATTAGTCCTACAACTACAATCTATCTCAAACCCTCACCCTAACCCTAACCTCCCACGGGGCAGCACACCTAACCCTAACCTCCCACGGGGCAGCACACCTAACCCTAACCTCCCACGGGGCAGCACACCTAAACCTAACCTCCCACGGGGCAGCACACCTAACCCTAACCTCCCACGGGGCAGCACACCTAAACCTAACCTCCCACGGGGCAGCACACCTAAACCTAACCTCCCACGGGGCAGCACACCTAACCCTAACCTCCCACGGGGCAGCACACCTAACCCTAACCTCCCACGGGGCAGCACACCTAAACCTTAACCCTAACCCATGTCTAACCAATGACTAGTCTAAACTAAGTATGCACCCCGTTATGTTCTTGTAATGAATATATTCATGGAAAATGTTTGAATCGTGTGAGAATCGTAATGTCAATTCTCGTGGAGGAAAATTGAGATTCACATTTGAGCAAAGAATCGTGTTTTTTGCAAACTTGTTGGCCATGTGTGGTGGTGCTGCCCAGGGAGACTCATGCTGGAATGTGTGGGCCTGCCTGTGTTATGTATGTGTGTGTGTGTGTGTGTGTGTGTGTGTGTGTGTGTGTGTGTGTGTGTGTGTGTGTGTGTGTGTGTGTGTGTGTGGTTTTCTAATCTGCTGCTGTGGCTGAGCCTTTTTTTTTTGCTGCGTAAACAGCGGAACCTCGAAGGGGAGGCTGGCCTGGAGGTTGAGAAGGGGAGGCTCGAAGGGGAGGCTGGCCTGGAGGTTGAGAAGGGGAGGCTCGAAGGGGAGGCTGGCCTGGAGGTTGAGAAGGGGAGGCTCGAAGGGGAGGCTGGCCTGGAGGTTGAGAAGGGGAGGCTCGAAGGGGAGGCTGGCCTGGAGGTTGAGAAGGGGAGGCTCGAAGGGGAGGCTGGCCTGGAGGTTGAGAAGGGGAGGCTCGAAGGGGAGGCTGGCCTGGAGGTTGAGAAGGGGAGGCTCGAAGGGGAGGCTGGCCTGGAGGTTGAGAAGGGGAGGCTCGAAGGGGAGGCTGGCCTGGAGGTTGAGAAGGGGAGGCTCGAAGGGGAGGCTGGCCTGGAGGTTGAGAAGGGGAGGCTCGAAGGGGAGGCTGGCCTGGAGGTTGAGAAGGGGAGGCTCGAAGGGGAGGCTGGCCTGGAGGTTGAGAAGGGGAGGCTCGAAGGGGAGGCTGGCCTGGAGGTTGAGAAGGGGAGGCTCGAAGGGGAGGCTGGCCTGGAGGTTGAGAAGGGGAGGCTGGCCTGGAGGTTGAGAAGGGGAGGCTCGAAGGGGAGGCTGGCCTGGAGGTTGCTGGGAAGTCCTATCCGTCTTCGAAACGGCGAACGTAGAGGTGAGCCGGGGTCAAGCCTGGTCGTTTTCACAGCTTCTAATCTAACCCGTTGTCTGTGCTTCCTTCTCCTCACACCCAAAACATGTGTTCTTGCTTAAAAGTGACCGCAAGGAATGCCCCCGGAACATGAAAACAAACTCACACAAAGTGCTGTTGTGTGTGTGTGTGTGTGTGTGTGTGTGTGTGTGTGTGTGTGTGTGTGTGTGTGTGTGTGTGTGTGTGTGTATCCCTGGTACGCCTGTCTACTACTACAGGGGTTCTCAACCTTTTTGGCCGGGGACCCCCGGAAATGCTTTGGCAATGTCTCGGGACCCCCGCCCCTAGCCTGGCTAATAAGCCAGACTAATATCACACAACACAGTCGCGGTATATCAGTCTGGGCTGGCTCCACTTGGATTTCATTTCCCGGGGAACATTTTCTCTTTGACGCAATTGGTCAGAGCTACTGTCAGTCAAAAGTCTCAAGCATTGAACGTCACTGTACCAAAGCCCGCCTATATTGCATACCGTGTCCCGATTGGTCCGACCTGTTCTCTGCTGTAGGAAAGAGGCGTGCTACTGAGCCTCGCCAGACCGTAATCCGCTGGTAGGCAACTTTTTTTTGCCAACGGCTGATTCGGTCTGGTTTATTAACCAGGCTACCCCGCCCCGCCCCCTCCCGACCCCCAATATAAATTGACTGCTACAATAACCTTAAACCATTTTGGGCGGGAACCCCTTTTGGTGTTTTAAGCATTGTTATAATTTAGCTATTTAAAAATAGCAGATCTACAAGCTCGTAGCGCGCCACCGAGTGGCGCGCTACGAGCTTGTAGGTCTGCTATTTTTGAAAAATCGTTATTTCTTTTTTTTTTTTAAACAAAATCTTTTTTTTTTTAAATAATTTGGGGACCCCCTAAAATAATTTGGCGACCCCCCGAGGGGTCGCGACCCACGGGTTGAGAACCCCTGTACTACTACATCAAGCGTTACATAAAAAGGATCAAGTATATAAAGAGGATTGTGTAATCGTGTGGTGGTTAACCCGTTTAGACCTGGGGGCGATTCTACAAAATGTCTTCTAAATCCTGACAGTTTTCTGAAAACATTTTCATGTCAAGGACTCCCAAATATATCTGTATTTGGCCGCCGACCCCCCATCTGAAAATATGTTGTTCCAGGGACCCTCCCAGAAGCAAAGATTTGAGTTAAAAACGTTCGCTCTGAAAGAATATAATATTCAAAGATTTGCGCCACATTTTCACAATTTAAAAAAAATATTAGACCTACAAGCTCGTAGCGCGGCACTCGGTGCCGCTACGAGCTTGTAGATCTGCTATTTTTCAATAGCTAAAACACCAAAAGGGGTTCCCGCCCAGAATGGGTTAAGGGATCGGGTTTCTCCATACACTGAGGCTTTATGGGGATTATTACAAATGTTTCTCAAGAGACAACTATCAGGTCGCTGAGAAACGAGAGAGAGAGAGCAAACACTGTACTGGGGGGGGGGGGGGGGGGGGGGGGGGGGGTTGGGCTCGGTCGAGGACAATTGCTTTGATGAAGTTAACACTCAAGACAGCACTTCTTAGACTTATATAGCATTTGAAACAGACTTATAGCATGTCATGTAGACAGCACAATAAGTGCATTGTATGTAGTCATAGCACTTCATAGTATATATGTACAGCATAGTATAGCATATATGTATAGTTTATATGTATAGTGTCATTATATAGATATGTTCTAGTTATAGTTTATATGTATAGTGTCATTATATAGATATGTTCTAGTCACGTTCTTAGCTTACGCATGTTTCGCGATAAATGCATTTTACATATGTGATGTATTCCCATGCTTTTTGTTCTTGCTTAATGTAAGTCGCTCTGGATTAAGAGCGTCTGCTAAATGCCTAAATTGTAAATTGTCATTCTGTCCAACTTTAACCTCAACATGAGTTCTTCAGTTCTTTTGTTCTTCAGTTCTTCAGTTCTCTATTAAAACTATTAAAAACAAAATGATAAAAAGGGACGTTTACCTGCGACCCATTAAAAATGGACCCGCTGTTCGGGAAACAAGCGTCCTAGTAAAGCCCAAAATGGACCCGCTGTTCGGGAAACAAGCGTCCTAGTAAAGCCCAGCTTCGACTCCACTCTTTAGCAGCTCTTCAACCCATTTTGACCCGAGCAAAGATTTGAATTTAAAAACGTTCTGCTCTGAAAGAATCTATATACACAAAGATTTACGCCACATTTTCATGATTTTTCAAAAATAGCAGACCTACAAGCTCGTAGCGCGGCAGAGCTTGTAGATCTGCTATTTTTCAATAGCTAAAGTACAACATAATGTTTGAAACACCAAAAGGGGTTCCCGCCCAGAATGGGTTAACAGAAGTCGCAGGTCGCTAAAAGTGTAATATGGAGTGTCATCATCATCATCGCGTCCCGTCGGGTCAATACAGCCCGGTGTGCAGCAGTCCAGAGGAGACCATGTGACGCAGCGGTCTGGTGACCTGACAGTCGACAAAACGTCTCATCCCACAACGGGACAGCGGCGGCGAATGATGTGTTACTAAATTTAGCCCAAGCTGCAACAAGCAGTTCCTCCAACAAAAGGGACAACATCCAGAGAATGGCCACAGAGAGAAGAAGCAACGACAGACGGAAGCTAAACTTAGGGAGATGCAGGAAGAGAGGAGGGGAGAAACGGCTGGACTCGGACATGATGTGCTTCGGCCAAACACATCTGGAACGCCAGCCGATAACGCATTTCTCCATGTGATCTTGCGGTGGCTGGCATACCAATTTTTTTTTTTTTATATAATAATGTGACTCTTTTTGAGACAGAGACAGTCGGGGTGCATACTTTAGTTTAGACTAGTCATTGGTTAGACATGGGTTAAGGTTAGGTTTAGGTGTGCTGCTCCGTGGGAGGTTAGGTTTAGGTGTGCTGCCCCGTGGGAGGTTAGGTTTAGGTGTGCTGCTCCGTGGGAGGTTAGGTTTAGGTGTGCTGCCCCGTGGGAGGTTAGGTTTAGGTGTGCTGCCCCGTGGGAGGTTAGGTTTAGGTGTGCTGCCCCGTGGGAGGTTAGGTTTAGGTGTGCTGCCCCGTGGGAGGTTAGGTTTAGGTGTGCTGCCCCGTGGGAGGTTAGGTTTAGGTGTGCTGCCCCGTGGGAGGTTAGGTTTAGGTGTGCTGCTCCGTGGGAGGTTAGGTTTAGGTGTGCTGCCCCGTGGGAGGTTAGGTTTAGGTGTGCTGCCCCGTGGGAGGTTAGGTTTAGGTGTGCTGCCCCGTGGGAGGTTAGGTTTAGGTGTGCTGCCCCGTGGGAGGTTAGGTTTAGGTGTGCTGCCCCGTGGGAGGTTAGGTTTAGGTGTGCTGCCCCGTGGGAGGTTAGGTTTAGGTGTGCTGCCCCGTGGGAGGTTAGGTTTAGGTGTGCTGCCCCGTGGGAGGTTAGGTTTAGGTGTGCTGCCCCGTGGGAGGTTAGGTTTAGGTGTGCTGCCCCGTGGGAGGTTAGGTTTAGGTGTGCTGCCCCGTGGGAGGTTAGGTTTAGGTGTGCTGCCCCGTGGGAGGTTAGGTTTAGGTGTGCTGCCCCGTGGGAGGTTAGGTTTAGGTGTGCTGCTCCGTGGGAGGTTAGGTTTAGGTGTGCTGCCCCGTGGGAGGTTAGGTTTAGGTGTGCTGCTCCGTGGGAGGTTAGGTTTAGGTGTGCTGCCCCGTGGGAGGTTAGGTTTAGGTGTGCTGCTCCGTGGGAGGTTAGGTTTAGGTGTGCTGCCCCGTGGGAGGTTAGGTTTAGGTGTGCTGCCCCGTGGGAGGTTAGGTTTAGGTGTGCTGCCCCGTGGGAGGTTAGGTTTAGGTGTGCTGCCCCGTGGGAGGTTAGGTTTAGGTGTGCTGCCCCGTGGGAGGTTAGGTTTAGGTGTGCTGCCCCGTGGGAGGTTAGGTTTAGGTGTGCTGCCCCGTGGGAGGTTAGGTTTAGGTGTGCTGCCCCGTGGGAGGTTAGGTTTAGGTGTGCTGCCCCGTGGGAGGTTAGGTTTAGGTGTGCTGCCCCTTGGGAGGTTAGGTTTAGGTGTGCTGCTCCGTGGGAGGTTAGGTTTAGGTGTGCTGCCCCGTGGGAGGTTAGGTTTAGGTGTGCTGCCCCGTGGGAGGTTAGGTTTAGGTGTGCTGCCCCGTGGGAGGTTAGGTTTAGGTGTGCTGCCCCGTGGGAGGTTAGTTTTAGGGTGAGGGTTTGAGATAGGTTGTAGGTGTAGGACTAATGACTGGTCTAACCAATGTCTAGTCTAAACCAAAAACCAAGACTAACTGTTCAGGAGAGGAGAAAAACTGTTTTTTTATTTTATTTTGATCCAAAATGAGTTAATAATAGCACAGGCAGACTCTTCACATACTAGACTCGAGCATGTCTGAAATAAGTGTCAGAGCTGAAATCGACATGTAAATATGAAATAAATGCTTAAACATGTAGCTAGGTGAAATGTTAGAGACCACAGAAGTGAACCTTTCAAGCCTGTTTTCTCAACTCGCTGTTTCTCTGCAAGACATTACTCTATAAGCCATATCTCCAAAACTGGTGGGTCAAACTGAACAACAAACATGTCATTTTGAAGCTATGATCCCCTGCTTTCATACGAAAAACGAAAATTCAAAAACATCCAATGACAGTCCCTCAGTCAAATTTAGTCACATATATAGAATTTATATCGAGGTTATCGAGGCTTTGCATGATAGATATAATAATGCATATAGTGGTAATAATAATAGTTCGTAATCATGATGGAAATACATACCGAAGTAATATGGAAAATTAATAGTTAAAGAAAATAGGGGATTTTGTTTTTGTTTGTTTTTATTCAGTAGAGAAGTATTAACCCATTTTGGGCGGGAACCCCTTTTGGTGTTAGCATTATGTTATGCTTTAGCTATTGAAAAATAGCAGATCTACGAGCTTGTAGGTCTGCTATTTTTGAAAAATCGAAGAACGACTGACATAGAAACATAGCTTTTTCAGAAAACTGTCAGGATGTAGAAGACATTTTTAGAATCTGATCTCAGGTCAAAATGGGTTAAGAAATGCTCTCCTATAATGATACGCCCAACACAGGGACACCAGGATGAAAGTGATCAACTCTGCCTGGAGTGTGTGAAACAAACTAACCCTTAAGTAAGGGATTGTTTTGTGCAGAAGAGAAAAAGAAAAGGGAACTTAAAAGCTCCCATGTGACTGTTGGTGTTTCAGTCATGAGAGGAAGACGAGTGGTTTCGTGTGTTGTGAAAGCCGATGTGGATCAATCGTGGCCTCCAACGAGGGATGGTTGGGGAGGGGGGAGCACTTCTCATACTCGGAATAAAGGAAGCGGTTCGTTATTTGGAAGAATGTAGAGTTCACCAACACTGAATTCACAACATCAAGCTACTTTGATGACATGACGTGCGTGCGACTGTGTGTGACTGTGTGTGACTGTGTGTGACTGTGTGTGTGTGTGTGTGCGTGCGTGCGCACACGCCTTCTACTCACCAGAACGCGAGCGTCGGTCATCCTAGCCTTCTTTAGCTTGGTTTTAGCGGCGTCCAGATCCAAGCGCTTGACCTGCAGCAGCTTCCGTTCTTTCTGGATTCCAAGGAGACAAAAAACACGTAAAATTAAGAACAACAGAATTATAACACACTAGTCCTTACCCGTTGTGAGATATTGCCCCCCCATAAATATCTTTAATTGCCATTCATTTTAACTTGTATAATATATTTGTGTGTTTTTTAATGAATAAAAACAGCACTAAAACATGAAAGTATTCGTACAAATGCATGGTAGGGAAATATGTTCATGGCAAGGACCGCAACATTTACACTCATTAGCCCACTGGCAAGGACCGCAACATTTACACTCATTAGCCCACTGGCAAGGACCGCAACATTTACACTCATTAGCCCACTGGCAAGGACCGCAACATTTACACTCATTAGCCCACTGGCAAGGACCGCAACATTTACACTCATTAGCCCACAGACCCCACTTTGGGAACCACAGACATAGTATAGAGGCATGGTCGGTGTGTGCAAGACAAGGGATCTTAATGGTCTAATAAGCACCTGTTGTTTGCATAATGTTATGTTGGAAAAGTCACCACAAAGTGGTGCCTTGCCGACGCCATGTCGGTGGCTTGTTGCGTTATACGACTGATAAGCAGCATGAGACGGCAAAACAACGGATATTTATCTGCTGATAATCTAGTTCAGGGTTCCCCAATTAATTTTCCTCGAGGGCCATATTTTGACTAGGGTACCAGGCTGTGGGCCGAGTCCGCACGCGTGAGGTCGAGGTCTTGCCCTGAACATTCATTTTCAGGGCAGGACCCCATTTGAAAAGGATGCCCAGTTTGACATGCATAGGCCACTGACCCCCATTTAATGCCATTTATATCTGGGAACCCCCCCCCCCCAAAAAAGAAGTTCTTCCGCGGGCCGCCAGGGGGCGCTCCGCGGGCCGCAAATGGCCCGCGGGCCGCCTATTGGGGAACCCTGATCTAGTTTCACTATGACGGAACTGAACTATTATTTAGGCTAGAGTTGAACACTAGGCTGCCGTGTCAACTCAGGGCCCATTGTGGACAGTGAGTGGCGCTCCGACAACACGTTCCACTTTGAACCTTAGTTCTAGTAATAAAAAATAAAAAAACATCACTGTCACTTTTCTGTCATCAAACATTACTGTAAGCTTTGTGGCCTAGAGAGAGAGAGAGACGAGCCAAAAGGAGAATGGGAGCAGCAGGGGTGGTATTGCGGTCGCTGTACCGCTCACTGTTGTGACGAAAAGAGAGTTGAGCCAGAAGGCAAAGCTCTCCGTCTACCGAGCAATGTTCGTTCCTACTCTCAACTATGGTCATGGAGTGTGGGTCATCATGACCGAAAGAATATGGTCGCGAATACAAGCGGCCAAAATTCGTTTTCTTCGTCGGGTGGCTGGCATCTCCCTTAGAGATAGGGTGAGAAGTTCAGTCACGCGAGAGAGACTCGGAGTAGAGTCGCTGCTCCTTCGCCTGGAAAGGAGCCAGCTTAGGTGGTTCGGGCATCTGGTTAGGATGCCTCTCGAGCGTCTCCCTTGGGAGGTCCTCGAGGCACGTCCCACTGGGAGGAGACCCCGGGGCAGACCAAGGATCACGTCCCACTGGGAGGAGACCCCGGGGCAGACCAAGGCGCAGTTGGAGGAAACACATGGACTCACTGGCCTTGGAACGTCTCGGGATCCCCCAGGAGGAAGTTACTAATGTTGCTCTGGAGAGGGAAGTCTAGAGCACTCTGGTGGAGCTGTTGCCCCCGCTACCTGACTACGGATAAGCGGTTGAAGACGGATGGATGAATGAGCCCACTGGCACTAAAATCCCTCTCTCGGGGGTACGTCAGTGACCCAAACACGAATATCCCGACAACAGCAAATGCACCACAATGCCAATTTGCCTTGAGTGATTTTTACATCAGGTCAAAAAGATCGCATTTTATGTTTATTGTCGACAGCCACGGCCACAACGCGAAGAACTCACCAGAATGGTTTTGAAGTCTCCTTCCAGGAAGTTCCTGAAAGGTGTCAGGAAGTTAATGGCGGCGCTCTGGATGAGCTCCCGTTCGGCGCCGGCGATCTGCTTCTCCGTCTCGCCACATTTTATCAGAGCGTTTCCTGTAGAAAGGTCAGAGGTCAGTCAGTTACACACACACTGGACAAGAGGAGACACACACACACACACACACACACACACACACACACAAAAGTGTCCCATTATCCGTTGTTTTTTGAGTGGTGCAACCACTCCAAGAAACACAACCTATGTCCCTATGTTTAGAGTACCAGTAGGGGCAAAAGTGGCGCTGTTGTGCTAGAAACAGAGAGAGAGAGATAGTGTTGCACTGTTGCCTGATAATTACAGAGAGAGAGAGAGAGAGAGAGAGAGGGAGAGGTGTCTGCTAATTCCTCCACACAGTAACTCTGTCATTTCTCGACCGTTTCAGACGCAGGGCGGCTCGCCGGAACCGGGCTGGCACCCTGGGCACGTTCATGTGGGTCTGGAACTTCCAGGCCCACCAGGGACTCCCGCACGGAGATGCACCACTCAGTTCACACGGGTGTGATTTCTTTTTGCATTCTTCTCGTTTTTACAAATTCTCAATTATCCCCCCTCCTGTGGCCCATGTAGGAGGGTCTTTGTAGACAACCATGTGACTCCTTTGATAACCTGATTTAGACCTACAGGGCCAGGCAATGGCATCTTTGTATGAGGAATGAAATTAAATGAAAAGTGCACATCACAGGCAAAAGCAGAGATGTTTCTCTGGCTACCAAGGTGGAGGGGGGGGGGGGGGGGGGGGCGGGGGGGGTTTAACCGGCCCACATGTGCATTCCTCGGCCACGTGCGCACGCAGACAGCATTACATTCACAGAAAACCAATTTTGACATCCATCTATAAGCTTATAATATAGTTTTTAAAAGGGCACAAAATCTCGGCGTGCGTTACTAGTATTTTAATATTTTCCACCAGGCACAAATTAGACGCCTATATTGGCTAAGGAAGGACCACAACAACGGTGTAGAGCGAGTGGGCTGCTAGCTGCTAGGCTAACAGGCATCTGAGAGTATGAAAGAAACTTACAACTAACTGAAACGGAAGGGAAGAATATAAGTTTGGCGTGGGACTCGGTGCCATGGGACTGCATGGGAGCGACGGCTGGATATGCCACATGAAAAGACGTTCGTTGCGATGTGAGAACGTGAATGACTGAACGGACGGCAGCCTTGTTGTCATGGAAATGGGAATATACAACCGTAACTTTGGTCAACTGTCGGCAGTAGTGAGTGACACAGCTTATAAATAGCCGATCTACAAGCTCACAAGTCACAACGCCTCGCAGCGAGCCAGCGACACGTTGTGAGCTTGTAGATCGGCTATACTACTGTATACAGTATACGCTTTTGCTTCCCTGCAGCGGATTTCGGGTGGTTGCGGATATATACATTGGATTAATTAATTAAAGGCATATTCAGTGATTTCACTTAATTCAAATATCACTTATTTTTTGGATAATCCTCCCTACTATAAAGTGTGCTGACCATATAAGGAGTTCCTCCCTGTCCCCAGTGAGCCCCTGGGGTCAAAAAAACCCTAGTTTCGGTTTGGGCTTTGGGTGGCAAAGCCTTCATCCAATCAGGATGAGAGGGGCCTTCCTCCAATCATGATCGAGTGGACCGGGCATTGGTGCACGTGCTGTTGGTCTGTTGTACTTCCCCCACTGTAGAGCGTGTGCATGTGCACGTGCACATCTTGTTACCGGGTGGACCGGGTTTTTTTCCAAATCACCCAAATCACTGAATGCTCCTTTAATGCGGTCGGATAACAGGCGGATTATAAATATGCACACTCGGATTCGGGTGACAAAAAAGCTCATCCGCTGATCTCTAATCCCTAGCGTTTATCCTCTTTTAAGGATGCCTTTTAAGGAATCTGGAGCTAATTGAGGTGTAACGCCTCACCGTAGGCCGTCCCAGGTCCAAACTCGTTGCCAGACTCTATCATGGACTGGCCCAGCAGCTCGTGGTTGTTCATTCGCGACGGCGCTTTCTTCTCCAGTTTCTCATAAACAAACTCCTCCAGGCGGACATCTGCAGGTTGGGGAGAGAAAAAAAGACCCAAAACTCAATTAGGACGGTCAGTCACAAGACCAGGCTGCTGGGCAAGAGGCCACGGCCGAGACCTCAAGAGCTGGACGCCGCATTTAGGTCAACATTTAAGTACAGTATAGTCGTTCACTTCACGGCAGGACATTCCACTGTCCTGAACCACCTCCATGTGCGTTGACTCAGGGCTAGAGATGTACCCATAATTATCACAAGGATTTAATTGTAATCACAAATTGCACATGACAGATATGACAAATAACTTAAATATACAAAGAAATCACTGACACATTTAATATATTTTTTTCTGTCCAAAAAATGTCCAAAATAGCGGAAATAGTTGATGTAGATCTGCCATTTGTGCTATTTTTTGAAAAATGTTTGAAAATGTTAAAAAATTTAAAAGGACATTTCCCAGCTCAAATACGATTATTTGGGGGGGGGGGGGGGGGGGTCGGAGTCACAGCCCGAAAAGGTTGAGAACCACGTAGTTAAAAAGGCCTGTGATGTGCGTGCGTGTGTGCGTGCGTGTGCTCGTACTTGGGTTGGGCTGCAGCAGGACTTCGGTCTGCTTCATGACCCTCTCGGTCCACAGCTCTGTGTGTGTGTGTGTGTGTGTGTGTGTGTGTGTGTGTGTGTGTGTGTGTGTGTGTGTGTGTGTGTGTGTGTGTGTGTGCGCGGTCGTACTTGGGTTGGGCTGCAGCAGGACCTCGGTCTGCTTCATGATCCTCTCGGTCCACAGTTTGGTGCATTCTGCTCTGCCCAGCAGGTTCTCCAGGTGGGCGTCCAACTCCGTCTTCTCCGCCTGGCCAAACTTCTCCTCTGTGAACTGAAGCACGCACACACACACACAAAGGCAGACACACACACACACACACACACACAGAGAGAGCCGATGAATACATTTACAATTTAGGCATTTAGCAGTCGCTCTTAATCCAGAGCGATTTACAGTAAATAAATGGTGCATTTATATGTCGCTCATATCCAAGGCGCTTCACGTAGGTCGTGCATTACATTCGCCCATTCACACACACACACACACCAATGGCGAATGTCTTTCTCAAGGCCACTTCGACGGCGGGATCGAACTGGGAACCTTCCGGTTCCCAAGTGAGCGACCGCTCTACCGCTGATGAGCCACGGTTGCCCCTGACGGTTGTGAGGAGGCCCAGTACAGTCCATATACACACAGTCAGCCGTACAGCAAAAAGTTATCAGAACTGTAATATACAGTAGTGGCAAGACTTGGCCTCGTCCGTGATGACTGTTTGTTTGTTTTAAGCAGTGCCACTCAAACATGTGACTGTGTGTGTTTGTTTGTGGGTGTCTATTAGCAGCACGGTCCCTGTGGTTACCGTCATGTGTGGGTGTCTATTAGCAGCACGGTCCCTGTGGTTACCGTCATGTGAGATCATGTGGGTGACAGTCAGACAGTGGCTGTACAGTACACTACACTCTACATCATCATCATGATAAAAAGGCACCGCTCACTTCACATGGGTGTGTAGAAGACCCAATTACTGATCTGTCAGTCTCCAGAATATGTTATTATGAAACTGATTTACTAGGACACATTAGGCGTCCACTATAGGTCAGCCGTTCTCTAACATTATTTTCAACGACCCTTCTCTCTCTCTCTCTCCTCTGATTGGACAACGATTTACACGCCCCCTACCTAATTGAAGACACCTTTTTTTTACCCTCATAATGATTAGGGATGGAGCTCGACGATAACCGATACCCGGGTGTGTGAGACTCTCAGAGTTACGGGGATCCTTGAAATCATGTAAACGTTTGACAACCACTGCACACTAAATGGAACAGAACCTTAATTAATAATTTGTATCATCGGTAACACCTGTGGAGGAAGTAGGAATAGTTATTCTGTGTGCATAGACAGCCCATTCCAGCCCAGGATTCCATCTCCAAGTTGTGTTTTCATGTGTGTGTTAGAATGTTGTGGGTCAATCATGTTTTTGTTTATGCCAATCATGTTTCTAATCACTTGTAATTGTTGGAGCCACCCCACAACACCAGATGGGGCTGATGGCTCTTTCGTCCACACTGTATAAAAATGAATCCTTTCCTGTTATCTCATTTATACCTGAGAAAGTAACCAATACCGGTCTGTGATTGCACCCTGGGCAAGACCTACGCTGTAGAGGCTATCATTTGTTTGGGCTTTTCGCAGATAAGTAAGCCTGGGACCGAGGCTACTGTGATTGTGAATAAAAATGCCTGGAGCATCACAAAGGGAGTTGCAAGCCCTGGCTTTTGTTCATGATGTTAGATGTCAGTCACCAAATAAAATCAATCAATCCATTACATTTCAAGGAACTCTATGGGTTAGAAGCCAGCAGTTAAGGTCCATTTGGTTTGGAACCCCTGTCCAGGAGTCCAGGAACCCTGAAGGGGCCCCGCTTTAAAGAACCCAAAAAAGGTAAACAACACAGACACTGAACAAACACAGAATTTACTCACACTTATAAGATTATTTATTGCTGACATATCTCAGGCTATCATTGACAACAGTATGGTACATATCATAATTATCATTACATATATATAGATATCATTCTCTCTATATTAATTGAATACACATGGCCACAATCAAATTATAAGCACTCGGGGGGCTTTTTTTTCAGCACCATTGTGGTACAATAATCGTACTGACTGTACTGTACTATTTACAAACTGCTAATAAAGTTTAAATCAATCAAAACGTAACTAGATTATAGGCAGACAGACACTAGACAGACAGCTAACGTTGATAGGCCTGTTTAGTTTGTTGTGCTGAGGCTGTCAACAAACATACAACCGTTTGTTTTTATAACGACTGTGTAGATCTGCCACGTCCCACTGGGAGTGAGGGCCGCGTGGAACTTTATGTCGGGTGTTTTTCTGTTTACAGTAAAGTAGAGGGTCTGCTGCTTAGTGTCCAAAACTGGGGGGAAACCTAACCAACCAACCATGGGCTTTAGCATTGTAGCAGCTATTAGCAGCCACGGCTAACATTTCAGACCACCCATCATCATTACATTATGTCTAAACGAGAGAGAGAGAGAGAAAGAAACACCACTTACTTGTACGGCACGGCTCAGAAACGTGCCAGCGTCCGCTGCTAAGCGCTTCACGTTGAAGTCCATGCTGTTGAAGTAACTGTTTTATATATTACAGGTTAGTTAGTTATTTAGTCGTTAACTGGACTCACACTTCATATCTCTGTAGAAAATGTCATTGAGGCAACTTTTTTTTTTTTTGACGGAGTTCCTTCCTCCGCCCAGCTGTTGTTGGACTACAAACGGTGTTGCCATGTCGGGTTATTATAAGCGACCTTTGGGCTTTTCTTTTGTAAAGTTGCTTGTAAATATTGCAATTTTGTCTTGTTTCTGAAGTGTGTTATAAGCGACTTTTGGGCTTGTTTTTTTGCTTGTAAATACCGGTATGCAATTTTGTCTTGTTTCTGGAGTGTGTAGTGTAGTTGCTTATTTGGGCTTTCTTAGTTCTTAGTTTTTTTGTATTATTATTTTATCCAGTGGTTCTCAAATATTTTCATTTCATGGACCCCCAAATTAATATTTAATATGTTTTTGTTTTGTACTCTGGCAACAATTTAAACAAAGATCAGAGAGAGGAGACGAGATCAGCTGTTTGGTTGACGACGTGTTGAATTGGACTACAAACAAAGATATTAAACTGAGAAAAGAGAAGGAATGTGTCAGTGTCGCACATGCGCGCAATAGATTGTCATTAAAACTAAATCAGAATAGTATTATACCAGGCACTCTGTATTTCGTGGAGAATAAAAGAGACATTTTATCTCTCTAATAATTTAATTCTCATTGATTTTACATGAAGACAGTTAGCCTATAGGCCACCGCTTCTTTATTAGAAGTTATATTCCCACCCCGTTTTTCCCTCACTGTATGTTTATTTTCCCTTTTTACCTCCTTTATGATGAATTCCTGATCTGTTCTTTGGCTATATAGAAGTGTATATTTGTACGTCTCTAAATGTTTTGATGAATTGAACTTAAGGTGGACCCTCTTGTAAACAAGTGTAATGCTTTATTGTCTTTGTATTGAGTTGTGCTTGAAATGTACTGTAATTCTGCAAACTGTTAATAAATACTTCAATCAATCAATCAAAAGCATTTGATCGTGACGTCTTGGATCGTTCCTTCATTACATCAAATCAAATCAAATCAAATGTAGGCCTATTTATATAGCACATTGAAAAACAACTCATTGTACCAAAGTGCTTCACAAAGCAGAATGTAGTACAATACAATACAATACAATTCAATACAGTAAAATTCATGGCAAAACATATTACTGTATGTTTACATCTAAGGTTTACATACAGCTGTGTCTGCTGTGCTGACAACAAGACTCTTTGCTACCCTCCATAGGATGTTGAAGGTATATCTAGGCTATCAATTCCTAAAATAATGTATGCTTCTCCAACCAAACTGCATGTTCCCCCTGTTCATACATAACAATTAAGTTATGTATAAAATATATGGGCCTAATTATACAGGTTTAATGTTTGTCTTCAGTTCAATGTTTGTTTTAAAAACGCCATTGACAATGAAGGGAACAATTACGTCATCTTGTCCGTAACACATAAACGCCATTGCCATTAACAATAAAGAGAATGTAATGTTTGTGTTTACTTTTGATTGATTGATTGATTGAAATATTTATTAACAGTTTGCAGAATTACAGTACATTTCAAGCACAACTCAATACAAAGACTGTTAACTGTGAGTGGACGACCCAATAAAGCATTACACTTGTTTACAAGAGGGTCCACCGTCCACCTTGTTCAATTCATCAAAATGGCACCGTTTGTTTTTCATCACCATTACATCACCTAATCAACATGAGTTAGACTTTATTATATTAGTGCCCCTCACTTCACACGGGTGTGATTTTGATTTATTTATTGCAAAGAACATCTTTGCGCCAACATCCAGGCCACATACCAGAATACATAGGCCTATAGCTACAAAAGCAACATCAACTTCATCACCATAAACCGGTGGTTCTCCCAGGTGGGGTACAGGGACCCTCTCCCAGGTGGGGTACGGGGACCCTCTCCCAGGTGGGGTACGGGGACCCTCTCCCAGGTGGGGTACGGGGACCCTCTCCCAGGTGGGGTACGGGGACCCTCTCCCAGGTGGGGTACGGGGACCCTCTCCCAGGTGGGGTACGGGGACCCTCTCCCAGGTGGGGTATGGGGACCCTCTCCCAGGTGGGGTACGGGGACCCTCTCCCAGGTATCCCCGTTGGCTTGAGGGGATTCAGGAGGTCCCCAGCAAAAATACTATACATTTTTGTTTCATAGACTTTGGTTGTTATTTTGATTGAGTATGACAGACCCCAATGGAAACAAACCATGGGCTTTAAGACTTGAACTACATATTTACTACAAGAAAATAAATGTGGGAAAAGTTTCGCGGCCAAATCTATTTGGGGGTGGTGATGTCACCAAATAAAATCAATCAATCCATTTAATTCAATCCAAGGAACCCCTCATAACTGTCTCTGGGAGTTATGAGGGGTTCACGGCCAAATCTATTTGGGGGTCCTTGACATGAAAATGTGTGAGTGAGAGCCACTACTAGGCGTGATACTGCACACTCCAATTTTTTGAGTGGTGTAAACCACTCCTACAACTGGCTTTTGTGTGCAGAAAAAAATGAGCATGGTTGCTATGTTCAAAATAATTTCTGACGTAATTAAATCACACCCGGGTGAACTGGATGACCGTAGCAACCATGCTCATTTTTTCTGCACAAAAAAAGCCAGTTGTGAAATCACATCCGGGTGTGATTTCATTACGTCAGACATTACGTCAGACCACAGCTGATCATGCTATATAAAACCTTACACCACTCAGTTCACACGGGTGTGATTTTTATTTTTAGGAATACTTTCCAGCCACATTCACTGACACCGTATTGCCTCTCCTCTTGAACCCTCTGATCTGTCCCGTGAAGTCCTTTGAAGAAGTGGACGACGACGGCGGGGTTCGGTTTGGGGGAAACAAAACCTTTCGGAGGTCTGGATGCAATTATTCACAGATAGCCTCTTTTTTTACCTGCTGTGTTGGAGGGAAGTGGGAGAGAGGGAGAGAGTCATCAAATGACTTCCTCGCATGGCTGCAAAATGCCCGGGCGGGCAGGGACAGAAGATGTAGCCTACTCAGATTTCTTCTTCCTGTGCTACATCTGTGTGTGAGAAGAATCATTTGACAAAAGGTGTATCGTTGCTGTCAGCAGAAACCTATATCTCCATATTTCAACTTTTTATCCCTATGCTTCTAAAAGGTCTCCTATCGTGCAATATCTGTCTCTCTGTGAACTAATGGCGTTTTAAATTTGTTTTAAAAGTGGATTTAGATTTGAGTAATATAGTATTTTAGTTTAGTTTTCTTTTAAATGGTAAATGGTGCATTTATATAGCGCCTTTATCCAAGGCGCTTTACATAGATTGTGCATTACATTCACCCATTCACACACACATTCATACACCGATTACGGCGGAAGCCATGCAAGGTACCAGCCAGCACATCGGGGGCAATTTGGGGTTCAGTATCTTGCCCAAGGACACTTCGACATGTAGCCAGGAGGAGCCGGGATTCGAACCGCCGACCCATGGATCATTGGACGACCTGCTCTACCTCTTGAGCCACAGTCGCCCCTTTAACCCATCCATCCATCCATCCATCCATCCATCCAATCACTTGATCATACTACAGCATCACACAACGACATCAAAAGTAGCAGATCTGTAAGCTCGAAACAACTACTTTGGATGCTTTTGTCCACCCTACGGAGACAGGCGATAATATACAGTAAATTATACACAATGCCCTCGGAGCTTGGGAATTATGTTTCATGTTAAACTGCAAAAATGTAACCTGACTTAAGTTACAACAGCAATCCACATGTTGGAAAACGTTGAACGTGGTGTTTTCAAATAAAGTTTGCCATCAAATTGTCACATTATTTTATGGTGGACTATAAACGTCATGTTATTTATGATGCAGAACAGCTTTTATTGTCTCTCTACTTGCTGACAAACTGTGAAAATGTACTGGAGGACTGAATAGTAGCCTACAGGGTTGCTTCTTTCTTAACCACATAACCACAGCAGTGGTGGGAAAAATACACGCATTTCTTTTACTTAACAAGTAAAACTCCGGAATTCAACGTTTACTTGAGTAAAAGTACAAACGTATTGGCATAAAAATGTACTTAAAGTACCAAAAATACAAAGTACTCTTTATGCAGAGTGTCTCATTTCAAGTTTTTGAATGTATAAAAAAAATCTTTTGAAAATGGCAGATCTACAAGCTCACAATGCGTTGCGATGCGACACGCTGTGAGCTTGTAGAATGGCTATTTTCATATGGCCAAATTGGGGCTGAAGTGAGTAATGTATGTTTTGTAATAATAATCAAAGGGGCAACCCAGGACAGGAGTCAACCCACAGAGCCTATAATGAATTGCATTTTTTATAGCGCTTTTCCAAGTGCTCAAAGTGCTTTACATTGTGGTTCATTCATTCATTCATACATTGGGAGGTGAAGCGGCGAACCGTCGACGCCAGCGTCCTCACTTCCCACATTCACACACCGACGGTGGCGAGCTCACACCGACCGACTCATTGGAGGCAACGTAGGGTTCAGTGTCTTGCCCAAGGACACTTCGGCATGTGGACAGGAGGAGGCGCCGGGATTCGAACCGCCGACCCAGAGATCATTGGACGACCTTCTCTACCTCCTGAGCCACAGCCTAGTCCTTCCACGTGCCAGATTCATCTACTGTACTGTACCTCCCAGTCCCGGTAGAGTAGAGTCGTTTCCGGAGCAAAGTATTGTGTGGCCCTGGTCTTGCCCTAATGGGACTGATCAAGGGTAGCTACTGGGACGTAAGTCGGGACTTGATCATGATCACCCCGGCCGGGTCACCTGAGTGAAGGGGTATGAGGTTCGAGAGACCCGAAACCCTGATGACCTTGGAATACATCACAGAGGATACGTCCCAGGTGCATCCATGCAATGTTTTTTTTTTTGCATTTCTTTCCCGTTCCAAATCTACAAAATAAATAGTAACTATAAAGCTGTCAAATAAATGTAGTGGAGTAAAAGTACAATATTTGGATCTGAGATGTAGTGGAGTAGAAGTAAAAGTATTGTAAATACTCAAAAGTACAAATACCTCAATCATACTTAACCCATTTTGGGCGGGAACCCCTTTTGGTGTTTAGCATTATGTTATACTTTAGCTATTGCAAAATAGCAGATCTACAAGCTCGTAGTGCGGCACCGAGTGCCGCGCTACGAGCTTGTAGATCAGGGTTTTTTGTAAGTAGGCTACATGCAGTGCTTTAAGTAAATGTACCTAGTTACTTCACCCCACTCCGTACACCACAGTATGTCAAAGATATTACGGAGTTTGGCGCGGTGGTGTTTATGGACACCGTTCAAAATAGTTTGGGCGGTTTTCTCTGAACACGTGAATAATATGGACATCAGCAGTTTTTTGTGAAGCAGCTCCGAGGGGGAGTATAGGTTGTCTCTTTTCATGAGTATAAATCTCTGTGTATCTGTTTTTCACCTCAGAACAACACAACAGGTTCAAGGGAATACATTACTGAGGGTCAAAAATAGCGGAAACACACTTCCGCACTGAGCAAAAATGCACCGTGTTTGCTCTCAGATCAAGATTTCAGATGTTGTGAGAAGTCCATCCATCCATCCATCCATCCATCCATCCATCCACTTATCCGTCGGGTCGCGGGGGGCAACAGCTCCACCAGAGGCTCCACCAGAGGGTTCACGGGGGCAACAGCTCCACCAGAGAGCTCCAGGTTCACGGGGGGCAACAGCTCCACCAGAGAGCTCCAGGTTCACGGGGGGCAACAGCTCCCCCAGAGAGCTCCAGAGCAACATTAGTAACTTCCTCCTGGGGGATCCCGAGGCGTTCCAAGGCCAGTGAGTCGATGTGTATAGAGCGTCGCAGTCCCGCCTCCTACCCTGGACCAGGAAATGAAACCCAATGCATTATCCTCATAGACATTTCTTAAAGTATTTATTTAAAGACGGTTACGCCGCGGACAAAGCCAACTCGAGTCGTGACAACTCATGACAACACAAACAATATTTTGGACCAAACAAATAATTACAAAGAAGAAAAACAACAAAAAAAGTGTTGTAACCTGCCGTTTTTTTCTTCTTTCTAATTATTTGTTTGGTCCAAAATATTGTTTGTGTTGTCATGAGTTGTCACGACTCGAGTTGGCTTTGTCCGCGGCGTAACCGTCTTTAAATAAATACTTTAAGAAATGTCTATGAGAATAATGCATTGGATTTCATTTCCTGGTCCCGGGTAGGAGGCGGGACTGCGACGCTCTATAATCCCTCCCAATTGTGCCTTGGTCTGCCCCGGGGTCTCCTCCCAGTGGGACGTGATCCTTGGTCTGCCCCGGGGTCTCCTCCCATGTAGGATGTGCCTCGAGGACCTCCCTAGGGAGACGCTCGAGAGGCATGTTAACCAGATGCCCCGAACCACCTAAGCTGGCTCCTTTCTAGGCGAAGAGGCAGCAACTCTACTCCGAGTCTCTCTAGCGTGACTGAAATTCTCACCCTTATGAAAAGTCAACATGCAATATTTAAACAAGGGACCCAGTATTTTAATATATAGACAGCCAGATGTTACAAGGAAACATTAGTCATGTAACAATGTAATAGAAGTTATTGTTTACATTTATAGTCATATACATTTACTCGGTTACATGATGCTGCTTTGACAGAGGCAAAAGTGATCAGGTTTCATTCAGTGCAATAAGACTTTAGAATGGAACTTTCATGAATGGCCATGAGCAAAGTACAACTGCAACTTGAAATGCAACTTTCAAAAGGTTTTTTGTTTTTGTTTCGTTTGTTTGTTTTACTTAGAGCATACAACATACAAGCACTTTTTTCCCCTCGTACATCATTTGAAATTTGATTATCATCGTATCTTCTCTAAAACAGTGGTTCCCAAAGTGGGGTCAGGGGTCCTTGAGGGAGTTCCGGGGGGTCCCCAAATAAATGATAGTTTGGAACCAAATCGACCCTTATGGGTCTGCAACTCTGAGAGTGTACAAATGGAACCAAATGCACCTGTTAGGGTCCATTTGGTTCCATTTTGTGCACTCTCAGAGTTAAATGAACATTGAGCCTAACTAGACTAACTCTGTGCTGACTATGGTCTTGACTAACTAGACTAACTCTGTGCTGACTATGGTCTTGGCTACTAAACTAACTCTGTGCTGACTATGGTCTTGGCTACTAGACTAACTCTGTGCTGACTATGGTCTTGGCTACCTAGACTAACTCTGTGCTGACTATGGTCTTGGCTAACTAGACTAACTCTGTGCTGACTGGTCTTGGCTACTAAACTAACTCTGTGCTGACTATGGTCTTGGCTACTAGACTAACTCTGTGCTGACTATGGTCTTGGCTACCTAGACTAACTCTGTGCTGACTATGGTCTTGGCTAACTAACTAAACTAACTGTGTGCTGACTATGGTCTTGGCTAACTAACTAGACTAACTCTGTGCTGACTATGGTCTTGGCTACTAAACTAACTCTGTGCTGACTATGGTCTTGGCTACTAGACTAACTCTGTGCTGACTATGGTCTTGGCTACCTAGACTAACTCTGTGCTGACTATGGTCTTGGCTAACTAACTAAACTAACTCTGTGCTGACTATGGTCTTGGCTACTAAACTAACTCTGTGCTGACTATGGTCTTGGCTACTAAACTAACTCTGTGCTGACTATGGTCTTGGCTGACTAACTAGACTAACTCTGTGCTGACTATGGTATTGGCTACTAAACTAACTCTGTGCTGACTATAGTCTTGGCTACTAAACTAACTCTGTGCTGACTATGGTCTTGGCTAACTAGACTAACTCTGTGCTGACTATGGTCTTGGCTAACTAACTAAACTAACTCTGTGCTGACTATGGTCTTGGCTACTAAACTAACTCTGTGCTGATTATGGTCTTGGCTACTAAACTAACTCTGTGCTGACTATGGTCTTGGCTACTAAACTAACTCTGTGCTGACTATGGTCTTGGCTAACTAACTAGACTAACTCTGTGCTGACTATGGTCTTGACTAACTAGACTAACTCTGTGCTGACTATGGTCTTGGCTAACTAACTAGACTAACTCTGTGCTGACTATGGTCTTGGCTACTAGACTAACTCTGTACTGACTATGGTCTTGGCTACTAAACTAACTCTGTGCTGACTATGGTATTGGCTACTAGACTAACTCTCTGCTGACTATGGTCTTGGCTACTAAACTAACTCTGTACTGACTATGGTCTTGGCTACTAAACTAACTCTGTACTGACTATGGTCTTGGCTACTAAACTAACTCTGTGCTGACTATGGTCTTGGCTACTAAACTAACTCTGTGCTGACTATGGTCTTGGCTACTAAACTAACTCTGTGCTGACTATGGTCTTGGCTAACTAACTAAACTAACTCGGTGCTCACTATGGTCTTGGCTACTAAACTAACTCTGTGCTGACTATGGTCTTGGCTAACTAACTAAACTAACTCTGTGCTGACTATGGTCTTGGCTAACTAACTAAACTAACTCTGTGCTGACTATGGTCTTGGCTACTAAACTAACTCTGTGCTGACTATGGTCTTGGCTACTAGACTAACTCTGTGCTGACTATGGTCTTAGCTACTAAACTAACTCTGTGCTGACTATGGTCCTGACTAACTAGACTAACTCTGTGCTGACTATGGTCTTGGCTAACTAGACTAACTCTGTGCTGACTATGGTCTTGGCTACTAGACTAACTCTGTGCTGACTATGATCTTGGCTACTAGACTAACTCTGTGCTGACTATGGTCTTGGCTACTAGACTAACTCTGTGCTGACTATGGTCTTGGCTAACTAACTAGTGTGACTATAGTCTTGGCTAACTAGACTAACTCTGTGCTGACTATGGTCTTGGCTACTAAACTAACTCTGTGCTGACTATGGTCTTGGCTAACTAACTATACTAACTCTGTGCTGACTATGGTCCTGGCTAACTAGACTAACTCTGTGCTGACTATGGTCCTGGCTAACTAGACTAACTCTGTGCTGACTATGGTCCTGGCTAACTAGACTAACTCTGTGCTGACTATGGTCCTGGCTAACTAAACTAACTCTGTGCTGACTATGGTCCTGGCTAACTAGACTAACTCTGTGCTGACTATGGTCTTGGCTACTAAACTAACTCTGTGCTGACTATGGTCTTGGCTAACTCCAGCAGCCGAGGATAGCGAAATGTCCTGTCCTTCCATGACTCTGGGATTCCTTGGAGGCCGGCCTGAAAACACATCAAATTAGACTTGTTAAACAGACAGTTGTACTCAGAGACTTGTTAAACAGACAGTTGTACTCAGAGACTTGTTAAACAGACAGTTGTACTCAGAGACTTGTTAAACAGACAGTTGTACTCAGAGACTTGTTAAACAGACAGTTGTACTCAGAGACTTGTTAAACAGACAGTTGTACTCAGAGACTTGTTAAACAGACAGTTGTACTCAGAGACTTGTTAAACAGACAGTTGTACTCAGAGACTTGTTAAACAGACAGTTGTACTCAGAGACTTGTTAAACAGACAGTTGTACTCAGAGACTTGTTAAACAGACAGTTGTACTCAGAGACTTGTTAAACAGACAGTTGTACTCAGAGACTTGTTAAACAGACAGTTGTACTCAGAGACTTGTTAAACAGACAGTTGTACTCAGAGACTTGTTAAACAGACAGTTGTACTCAGAGACTTGTTAAACAGACAGTTGTACTCAGAGACTTGTTAAACAGACAGTTGTACTCAGAGACTTGTTAAACAGACAGTTGTACTCAGAGACTTGTTAAACAGACAGTTGTACTCAGAGACTTGTTAAACAGACAGTTGTACTCAGAGACTTGTTAAACAGACAGTTGTACTCAGAGACTTGTTAAACAGACAGTTGTACTCAGAGACTTGTTAAACAGACAGTTGTACTCAGAGACTTGTTAAACAGACAGTTGTACTCAGAGACTTGTTAAACAGACAGTTGTACTCAGAGACTTGTTAAACAGACAGTTGTACTCAGAGAATCCATGTTTGCCTCTCAGACAGTTCCTCTCTCTCTCACCGACCTGTGCCCCGAAGCAGGCCCCTATGAAGGCGGCCCGGCTGGCGGTGCAGCCCCCGCAGCGCATGGTGGTCCTGACGGCCTCGTCCAGGCGGGTCAGGGTCAGCACGGCGTGCAGCGCTCCCTGGAACGCACCGGGCACGGCTGGACACACGGAAACGCCAACGTGAGAACCATCATGACACATTATATAGGCTATATAGGTAAAGTATACAGCGATAAGTCCATGGGGTGCAATAAGTCCGGGGTGCAGTCCGAAGAAAGACAAAAGAAGAAATGACATGATTTTAAACCTTTTTCATATCTAGGTCTAAGATTTATTGGGCATTTGAGCCACAGACCACCATTTGGTGAGATTTAGCCTCTCAGACCCAAAATATTTTCTTCCATGCTTTATTGATGTTGGTACCATTACGAGAGAGAGATAACAGACAAACCTTAATTAAATATAACAATTCTTCTACATTCTCTAATTGTGTAGACTTCTTGTAAATTAAGTAATGCGTAACAGTAATGTAACTCTTGAGAGCATAAAATGAAACTGAAAATGAAATGAAATAAAATGAAAATGGTTTAATTTTAGAGTTAAAGATCTATATGGGGTGCATTTGGTTACCATCTCTCCCTCATTTAGCTACATTGGGACCACCTGGAAAGTAAACCCCTCAAGGACCACTGGTGGTCCCCGGACCACTGGTTGGAATTTCTTTCTGGTGGATGTGTTGTTACGAGATTAAATAATTCTTCCCATCAAATGCTACAGCAAGAATCCTTTGTTATCCCCATGCGGTAAATTCAAAAAGAAAGCGAGCCACTGAGCTCAGCGGGGTGGCCATAAGAAAGAGAGAGAGCTTGTATGGGAGGAGGGATCATTAAATCCCAGATCAAAGGTAGGAGCACCTTCTTATGGAGCCAGGCTAACGGATGTGCTGACAGGAAGGGAAATGCCAGCCGCCGTGCCAAGTCAACAGACCCGCCACGAGTTCCGCTGTGACCTGCAGCCGCGCTGGCGAGCACGGCACTGCTACTCTGAACGTACTGTACTTAACAATACTTAAAATACTCTGTTAGAAAAATCCTGTGTTCAACATGGTAAAGGTATACAAGTATTGGCATCAAAGTGCCGGTATACTTAACCCATTCTGGACGGGAACCCCTCTTGGTGTTTTAAGTTATGTTTTAGCTATTGAAAAATTAAAAAATAGCAGACCTACAAGCTCTTGTGAGCTTGTAAGATCTGCTATTATTTTTTTTTAATCGTGAAAATGTGGCCCAAATGTTTAAATATATATTCTTTCAGAGCGAACGTTTTTAACTCAAATATTTGCTTCTGGTGGGGTCCCTGGAACAACATATTTTCAGATGGGGGTCCGCGACCAAATACATATATTTTTGGGGGTCCTTGACATGAAAATGTTTGAGAACTACTGACATAGAAACATGGGGTTTTCAGAAAACTGTCAGGATTTAGAAGACATTTTGTAGAATCAAGCTCAGGTCTAAATGATCATGATGAGTACAAATGATCAAAAGAAGTACAGCAGTCCAGTAAAAGTACTTTAAAAGTACTTTTAAAGTCACTAATAGTGACTCTGCTGGCGAGAGCACACGTATAAACGCACACCTCATGTGTTGAGAGCACATCTTTCTTGGTAGAAAGCAGCAGTTTTTCCATGCATGTCATCATCCGTGAGTGTGTTTAAACGTTTTTGAAATATTAATTAAAATAGAAAAAGCCACTTTTAGAGAGTTGAGTCTAAGTGGCCTACAGATGATCAAAAGAAGTAGAGCAGTCCAATAAAAGTAGTTTAGGGAGAGAGCACACGTATCTTCGCTGACCTCATGTGTTGGTGAACACGGCCGGTATGAGCTGTTGGGAAGTCCTGGCTAGGCTCTCCTTCACCTCCTGGATTTGGGCTGCAACAGAGATGATTTAAAATGCAATATACAATTGACATATTTAGGCTCTTAATCCAGATTTAATCCGATTTACAGTAAGCAGAACAAAAACATATTACCATCAAATACATCAAAATAGTCATCATGAATCATACGTAAGCTAAGAACCTAACATAACAGTGGAATATCTATATATTGAAACTATGCGTATGCATACACTATAGAGTGCTACTGTATGTCTACATAAAAGGTCACTGAGGCTATGGCAAGTGCTACAGGCTAAGGGCCGATTCATACTCCTATTTTACCGCTGTAGTGCCGAAATGATTTCGGCTCGTCAGAAATTTTCAGTAGCACCGAAGAGCCGACTTTAGGACGGTACCCGCCCCCCCGAACCTCAAATGACGTCACATTGTAGGCTCTACAGAGCCGAACCCACTTTTATTCGGCTCTAAAATAGGAGTATGAATCGCACCTTAGATTGGGGAGTGAGTCTGCAGTTCTGATCGCAGTGGGAAGTGCATTCCATAGTTTTTGGAGCCAGAAGGGAGAAGAGTTTGGGGAGCGTGTGAAGCGTTGTCCCGGCCGCTGTTTTTAGTTAGTGAAGGCACATGTCTGGAGAAATGAAAGTGATGGCAAGGCGTGTGGCGTGCGTGCGTGCGTGCGTGCGTGCGTGCGTGCGTGCGTGCGTGCGTGCGTGCGTGCGTGCGTGCGTGCGTGCGTGCGTGCGTGCGTGCGTGCATGCGTGCGTGCGTACGTGCGTGCGTGCGTGCGTGCGTGCGTGCGTGCGTGCGTGCGTGCGTGCATTAATGCGTACCAACGACAGCCTTGTCCAGCACCTGTGGGTTGCATCTGTTGGGGTCATTCAGCTGGGACAACACTGCAGCCAGAGCGTTGGGGTCCGGACCCTTCAAAATGAAATGCTCCACGAATCTGAGAACACACACAACAGAGTCATCAAGGCCAGCCAAAACACATTTTAGTTTTAGTACGATTTTAGTTGAAAACGAGACTACACTAAAACATTTCAGATGACAAAAATGTGACTAAAACTAAATTACAGAGGGGAGGAGGGGGAGGGGGTGCCCCTGTGCCCCTCGCTAACCTTGCCGCGGCCAGCGTCACTGCCATGTCCTTATTTTGGGGTGCCCCTCACTCACCTCGCCGCGGCCAGGGTCACTGCCACACACATGTCGTCGTTTTGGGTGACCCTCACAGCCGCCTCCACCTTGTCCAGCATGTCGTCTCGCCCGGCGAACATGGCGACCACGGGAGCCAGCTTGGTGACGCCGTCCATCTGACGGTCCACCTCGCAGCCTGGGATGGATGAGCACGCACGCACAGACACAGACACAGACACAGACACAGACACAGACAAACACACATGAATATGTTTTTCAGTGGGGGAAGAAGTAAGACTGCAATATATGATTTGTAATTTGTGGTTAATATTTGAAATTAAACTAAACTAAAGTAAAAAGCCGTTTGCCTATAATTATTGCATACGGATATTGTTGAAAAAAACAAGTGTGGTAGTGTACACTTTTCATGCCTTACGGAGAAACTTAATGTACAAATCTGTGTCGGCTCAATTAGTCTCAAAACTGTATAATTATGCTTCTGTGTAACCCCAGCTTCAGTAGCACCAGGTACCGGTCTGCGGTGTAACCCCTGCTTCAGTAGCACCAGGTACCGGTCTGCTGTGTATAACCCCAGCTTCAGTAGCACCAGGTACCGGTCTGCTGTGTAACCCCAGCTTCAGTAGCACCAGGTACCGGTCTGCTGTGTAACCCCAGCTTCAGTAGCACCAGGTACCGGTCTGCTGTGTAACCCCAGCTTCAGTAGCACCAGGTACCGGTCTGCTGTGTAACCCCAGCTTCAGTATAGCACCAGGTACCGGTCTGCTGTGTAACCCCAGCTTCAGTAGCACCAGGTACCGGTCTGCTATGTAACCCCAGCTTCAGTAGCACCAGGTACCGGTCTTCTATGTAACCCCAGCTTCAGTAGCACCAGGTACCGGTCTGCTATGTAACCCCAGCTTCAGTAGCACCAGGTACCGGTCTGCTGTGTAACCCCAGCTTCAGTAGCACCAGGTACCGGTCTGCTATGTAACCCCAGCTTCAGTAGCACCAGGTACCGGTCTGCTTTTTGGAAGCACTGGTATGAATGTTTATTGTAAAATGTATGTTTTTATGGGATAGGGGTGTTTCTTCTCTGTATGCAGTGTTTTATATTGGACCCTGAGTCTGAACAAATAAAGTTGATTGATTGATTAAACAACCCTTGTAACATCAACTCAAAATTGGTTTGTGTAGTTTGTAGTTTTCCGTATATTTTGTGTATCATGTGTGCGTGTGCGCGGCGCGCCCTTACCGGTTTCCTCTTTGCCACTGTCCACGTTCCTAAAGAAGGCTTTCAGGCTGGCGTTCATCCAGGGGCCGTCGATGGGGAGCACAGGCTTGGGGCCCGCTGGTAAAGGTGTTACATTTAATGGAGAGTTAATACGACTTATAATGGATCTGTCTGTCAGGTCAGGGGAGGGGGGGGGGGGGAACGTAAAGATTATCCCAAGCTCAAATGGCCTCTTGAAGAGGGACCCCGATGTTGTGTTGACCTCGAAGCCAGGGGACCAAATGCATTAAAATAACACGATATTGGGTCCTCTGACAGTCTGAGACGCTGCCAGGACATCTGACAAGCTACTTTTGGCTCCTCGAGTTTCTCGGGGTGAGAGAAACCTGGTGTAGAATTATTATAAATACACATGTGACTAAATGGGACAGAGCACAGCGGGGGGTACGACGTGCAAAACGATTTTTCCATTTAAAAATCACGTGACTCGGTCGGTAATCCTATAGGCGTACCGAGCCTGTGATCTCACAGTCGATTGTGACAGATTTGGCTGTGCCTCCCTCGGCATTCTAGACTGTTTGCTTTGTAATGCTTAGAGAGGAATAACCCATTTGGACCTGGGAACGATTCTACAAAAATGTCTTCGAAATCCTGACAGTTTTCTGAAAAAACCTATGTTTCTATGTCAGTGGTTCTCAAACATTTTCATGTCAAGGAGCCCCAAGATTATATGAATTTAGCCGCCGACCCCCATCTGATAATATGTTGTTCCAGGGTTCTTCCAGAAGCAAAGATTTGAGTTAAAAACGTTCGCTCTGAAAGAATATATATATTCAAACATTTGGGCCACATTCTCACGATTTAAAAAAAATAGCAGATCTACAAGCTTGTAGCGCCGCGCTATGAGCTTGTAGGTCTGCTATTTTTCAATAGCTATTTAAAGTATAACATTACGCTTAAAACACCAAAAGGGGTTCCCGCCCAGAATGGGATAAAGACATTTTCTTCTATAGCGCTAACCGTTTAGCTGGAACATATGGCTCTCCGTGAAATTAGCAGGAACTCTATATTATAATAACCTGACTGACTGTGGAAAAAAACACCAAATGTACCCTCAACGAGGGAAGAGTGAGTGCATGGAATGTTTTCCACAGAGAGGTAAAGTAATTCCCCAGTGAGCACTGAGCAGTTGGGACATAATAAAACACATAATCAGTGTTATCGGAAAGTGCTCTTGTTTCTCATGTGCCCCATCCAGTGGCGTGCACAGACATTTAGAGGGGCAGGTGCTCAAGTGAAGAAAAAAAGGGCACCTTGTTCAGCGCGTGGAACCGGCCGGTTGCCTTAATAGTGTGAGATTTATTGTGGGGCCTAAATAATATATTAGAAGCTTTTTATCAAGAATTGATCAATGTCACCATGGTCCACATACTGTACAGAGTGTACACTGAAATGTTTTTTTTTTCTCCAAAAGGGCACATTGCCAAAAGGACAGGGGGTGCTCTAGCACACCCTAGTGTCTATCTGTGCACGCCACTGCCCCCATCACCATCAAAGGTCTGGGTAACTATTAACTCTTTGATATTACAAAGTGTGTTATTTGATGATTAGATGTACACCTTCTAGTCCGGGGATATAGAACTAATACTAATCTGACAATACATTCCTCTTACCCATAAAAGATGTCTTCACCAATGTGTTTGTTTTGGTGTCTAGTAATTAACACAATCACAAATGTGATTTTCGTCGACTAACTATATGACTAAAAATGTTCGTCGACTACCTTTTTTCACTGACGAAAACTAAATGAAAACTAAGCTATATGGTGACTAAAACTATGACTATCTGTCGATTTCGTCAACAAATAAAAACTAGACTAAAATGTTAGGAAGGGACTAGTGGACAAGAGATCCACTAACTTGGTTGCATGCTGAAAATAGAAGATCTACAAGCTCACAGCCATTATGGCATCAAGGCCCGCCAAAACACATTTTAGTCGACGAAATCAACTGTAGATTTAATCAACAAAAATCGTATGATATTTAGTCGACTAAAACTAGACTAACACTAAAACATTCCAAGTTACTAAAATGTGACTAAAACTAAATGAAAACGTTTCAAGAGACTATTATGACTAAAACTAAAATAGAAATTTGCTACCAAAAACCACTGCTTGAAAAGTGGCAGCTATTTAGAGCCAAATGGAAATTTGCATATAGGTTGTTAATGGTACACCAACTTTCAGCAGCTCACAGATCCCCCTATAGGCTAGGACAACTTTCTTCATAAGGAATTTATTCCCAGATTGGACATTTCTTCTGATAATATTCCCTGTCCTATTCATAAAGTGGTATGGAAGACTGACGTTGTACCTCCTTTCTGTTCATAAAGTGATATGGAAGACTGACGCTGTACCTCCTTTCTGTTCATAAAGTGGTATGGAAGACTGACGCTGTACCTCCTTTCTGTTCATAAAGTGGTATGGAAGACTGACGCTGTACCTCCTTTCTGTTCATAAAGTGGTATGGAAGACTGACGCTGTACCTCCTTTCTGTTCATAAAGTGGTATGGAAGCCTGACGCTGTACCTCTTTTCTGTTCATAAAGTGGTATGGAAGCCTGACGCTGTACCTCCTTTCTATTCATAAAGTGGTATGGAAGACTGACGCTGTACCTCCTTTCTATTCATAAAGTGGTATGGAAGACTGACGCTGTACCTCCTTTCTGTTCATAAAGTGGTATGGAAGACTGACGCTGTACCTCCTTTCTGTTCATAAAGTGGTATGGAAGCCTGACGCTGTACCTCTTTTCTGTTCATAAAGTGGTATGGAAGCCTGACGCTGTACCTCCTTTCTGTTCATAAAGTGGTATGGAAGCCTGACGCTGTACCTCCTTTCTATTCATAAAGTGGTATGGAAGACTGACGCTGTACCTCCTTTCTGATCATAAAGTGGTATGGAAGCCTGACGCTGTACCTCCTTTCTGTTCATAAAGTGGTATGGAAGCCTGACGCTGTACCTCCTTTCTATTCATAAAGTGGTATGGAAGACTGACGCTGTACCTCCTTTCTGATCATAAAGTGGTATGGAAGCCTGACGCTGTACCTCCTTTCTGTTCATAAAGTGGTATGGAAGACTGACGCTGTACCTCCTTTCTGTTCATAAAGTGGTATGGAAGACTGACGCTGTACCTCCTTTCTATTCATAAAGTGGTATGGAAGCCTGACGCTGTACCTCCTTTCTGTTCATAAAGTGGTATGGAAGACTGACGCTGTACCTCCTTTCTGTTCATAAAGTGGTATGGAAGCCTGACGCTGTACCTCCTTTCTGTACATAAAGTGGTATGGAAGACTGACGCTGTACCTCCTTTCTGTTCATAAAGTGGTATGGAAGACTGACGCTGTACCTCCTTTCTGTTCATAAAGTGGTATGGAAGCCTGACGCTGTACCTCCTTTCTATTCATAAAGTGGTATGGAAGCCTGACGCTGTACCTCCTTTCTATTCATAAAGTGGTATGGAAGACTGATGCTGTACCTCCTTTCTGTGGTATGGAAGACTGACACTGTACCTCCTTTCTGTTCATAAAGTGGTATGGAAGACTGACGCTGTACCTCCTTTCTGTTCATAAAGTGGTATGGAAGCCTGACGCTGTACCTCCTTTCTATTCATAAAGTGGTATGGAAGCCTGACGCTGTACCTCCTTTCTGTTCATAAAGTGGTATGGAAGACTGACGCTGTACCTCTTTTCTGTTCATAAAGTGGTATGGAAGCCTGACGCTGTACCTCCTTTCTGTTCATAAAGTGGTATGAAAGACTGACGCTGTACCTCCTTTCTATTCATAAAGTGGTATGGAAGACTGATGCTGTACCTCCTTTCTATTCATAAAGTGGTATGGAAGCCTGATGCTGTACCTCCTTTCTGTTCATAAAGTGGTATGGAAGACTGACGCTGTACCTCCTTTCTGTTCATAAAGTGGTATGGAAGCCTGACGCTGTACCTCCTTTCTATTCATAAAGTGGTATGGAAGCCTGACGCTGTACCTCCTTTCTGTTCATAAAGTGGTATGAAAGACTGACGCTGTACCTCCTTTCTATTCATAAAGTGGTATGGAAGACTGACGCTGTACCTCCTTTCTGTTCATAAAGTGGTATGGAAGACTGACGCTGTACCTCCTTTCTGTTCATAAAGTGGTATGGAAGCCTGACGCTGTACCTCCTTTCTATTCATAAAGTGGTATGGAAGCCTGACGCTGTACCTCCTTTCTGTTCATAAAGTGGTATGGAAGCCTGACGCTGTACCTCCTTTCTGATCATAAAGTGGTATGGAAGCCTGACGCTGTACCTCCTTTCTGTTCATAAAGTGGTATGGAAGACTGACGCTGTACCTCCTTTCTGTTCATAAAGTGGTATGGAAGCCTGACGCTGTACCTCCTTTCTGATCATAAAGTGGTATGGAAGCCTGACGCTGTACCTCCTTTCTGTTCATAAAGTGGTATGGAAGCCTGACGCTGTACCTCCTTTCTGTTCATAAAGTGGTATGGAAGCCTGACGCTGTACCTCCTTTCTGTTCATAAAGTGGTATGGAAGACTGTACCTCCTTGCTGTCGGTGTGGGTTGTTGATTGGCAGGTCGTACACGGTTCCCGATCCAAAGAACTTGTAGGTGCGTCGGGTCAAATCCTCCACGTTGACCCCTGGTGATAAACGGTAAAAAACGGTCATCACAACATGTACGTGATGTACAGTATGGAAATGATATATATACAGTATATATAACGGGCCGTGTCATGCCCCCTTTAACCCATTTTGACCTGAGATCAGATTCTAAAAATGTCTTCTACATCCTGACCGTTTTCTGAAAAAGCTATGTTTCTATGTCAGTCGTTCTTAGATTTTTCAAAAATAGCAGACCTACAAGCTCGTAGCGCGCCACTCGGTGGCGCGCTATGAGCTTGTAGATCTGCTATTTTTCAATAGCTCAAGCATAACATAATGCTAACACCAAAAGGGGTTCCCGCCCAACATGGGTTAAGACCGTTTACTGAGACCATGTGATGTACAGCAGTGGTTCTCAAACCGTTTCATGTCAAGGACCCCCAAAATGACACTAATTAGCTCCGCGGACCCCCCATTTGAAGAGATATGCCTGCAGGGACCCCCATATAAGAGAAGATTTTTACGGCTCTATAGCAGTGATTCTCAACCATTTTAATTTCAAGGACCCCCAGTTTGACATGCATTAGGCTACGGACCCCCATTTAATGGTATTTATATCTCTGGGACCCCAATTTATATTTAAAAATGAATAGTAAATTTAACTCGGAGTGTACAAATCGAACCAAATGGACACGTTAGGGTTACAGACTCATAAGGGTCCGTTTTGGTTCCAAACTATCATTTAGCTGGGGACCCCCTGGAACTCCCTCAGGGACCTCTGGGGGTCCCCGGACCCCACTTTGGGAACCACTGATGTACAGTATCATAATGATATTTTCGGGGCATGTCATCATTGGACCTTTAAGAAAGAGCCAGTTGGGATATGATATAATCTGCTACGCGTGTCATTTTTCAGCGTGACAATTATATTTTGAATTATCTTTTTTTTGAGTGGTGTAAACCACTCCAACAACCAGCTTTGTCTGTACCCGTGTACCCGTGTACCTGTACGTGGTACCTGTACGTGGCCCCACGCACAGGTGAGCATGGTTGATATGGTTAGAGTGTGACGTCACTGCACCACTCAGTTCACACGGGTGTGATTTTTTTATAAACATTTTATAAATGTTTGTCCTTTTCTGATGAAAAGGGTATCTTTGAAAAACAAAGAAAGGGTCCCCGCACACTGTCAGAAACTTGCCAAAAATGTTGCTCTTTATTGGGTCGACGTTTCGGTCGATTAGATCTTCATCAGGACAGACAATCTCCTTTTCTGATAGTCAGATATCTGTCACCGTCACCTTTCAGACAGCTATTAACAATTTAAGCCATAATTTGTACGCCGAATAGCGAAATTACTGTTACAATTATTTGGGAAGGGAAAAAAGGTTTACATTTTAGGTAAACCTGTCCAAACTAGGCATGCCAGTGTTTTAAGCTACATCCACAGTAGTCTCGTGTATAGTCAGACAACTATTCCACAAGAGTCTGAAATTACTGTACAGTGTACACCTCCCCAAATCCCAGTAAGGAAGCTGCCATTTCCATTCACGAAAATATATTTTAAAATATCTTTACATTTATTTTAATTGATGTCTTCCATAAGCAGCAAGCTATATATATGCTTAGATGACTTGATTTATATTAGGATAAATTTGCGTGACTGTAAACACGACACGGAAGTGGGGAGGAGGCTTCACTTCCGCTTTATTTATCGCTTGCTCATGATCAGAGCTACCGTTGCTCCAGGGGTGGCCACACTTTTCTGACTTGAAAGCTATACTTTCAAAATGACCAGCTCAACAAGATCTACCCACCATTGCTGAAAATAGTAGGCTTTAGAATAGTGGTGCTGACATTACATATAAGACAAATGCACTTGGAATGGGAAATAGAGGCGGAGAAATGGAATAGGTAAGGTTTTTTGTATTTCATAATGCTACCGACGTTTGTGCACAGCAACACTCTTGAAAACAAAATATTGCATTGTGGATTTGAGCTGACAGGTGCTTTTTGATGTCAATCAATCAATCAAGTCACCTTTAATTCAAGTGGCAGATACCAAAAATAGTTTTTTATATTTTTAAATGAAATACTCTTTAGGCGGCATGTCATGTGATCTACCTGCACAGCCTTTGTGATCTACTGGTAAATCGCGATCTATACCTTTTGGGCACCTCCGTTGCTCCATGACTGTATGACGGAAGCATTTATATTTTACTAATGATCAGAGCTTCCGTTGCTCCAGACTGTATGACGGAAGCATTTATATTTTACTCATTATCAGAGCTTCCGTTGCTCCAGACTGTATGACGGAAGCATTTATATTTTATTCATTATCAGAGCTTCCGTTGCTCCAGACTGTATGACGGAAGCATTTATATTTTATTCATTATCAGAGCTTCCGTTGATCCAGACTGTATGACGGAAGCATTTATATTTTACTCATTATCAGAGCTTCCGTTGCTCCAGACTGTATGAAGGAAGCATTTATATTTTACTCATGATCAGAGCACTCGCTGCTTCTGACAGTCTGGCCATGCGAGACTAGACGATACCTCCACAGAGACTCAGGGACTCCAGGAGGACGTAGGCCTGGACTACTGTACCTCCACAGAGACTCAGGGACTCCAGCAGGACGTAGGCCTGGTCTCCGTAGCAGGTCTGTTCCCCGGTGGTCCGGAGGTAGAACGGGTTGGCCGACACGGGCCTGAACTCTGGACACGGATCCACCTCCGACAGGACTTCTGCCAGTCGCTCTGGCTTGTAGATCCAATGCATGGGCTGGGCTGAACACATGGGAGGAACGCACGCACGCACGCACGCACGCACGCACGCACGCACGCACGCACGCACGCACGCACGCACGCACGCACGCACGCACGCACGCACGCACGCACACAAACATAATTGCTGTCGATTATTGTCAATATTCATTACGTCATTACACATTCATTAACCACTTCAGCCCGCTGTACTGTACTACCCTAAGGCAGCGATTCTCAACCCGTAGGTCGCGACCCCTCGGGGGGGGTCGGCAAACTATTTTGGGGGTCCTCAAATACATTTCAAACCCCCAACTGAATGGCTGGGAAATGGAAATTAAGAGTTTACATATAGTACACATGCATACACTTTCCTTAATGATTAGATCTGGGTTCGGTATTCATTTATGATATATTTTCTCTATTATTAATTAAGGTTATTTTTGCAGTCAGTTTGTATTGGGGGTGGGGAGGGGGGCGGGGCGGGGGTCCAAAGCATTTGCGGGGGTCCCCTGAAGCCAAAAACATTGAGAACCCCTGAGTGGCCGGTAGAACAGCCGGATGGGAACCGCAAGGTTCCCGGTTCGATCCCTATGTGGGCTCCCCCAGAGTTAGTGTTGAAGTGTCCTTGAGCAAGACTCTGAACCCCTAATTGCTCCTGGTTTCCTCCGCCATCGGTGTATGAATGTGTGTGTGTGTGTGTGTGTGTGTGTGTGTGTGTGTGTGTGTGTGTGTGTGTGTGTGTGTGTGTGTGTGTGTGTGTGTGTGTGTGTGTGTGTGTGTGTGTGTGTGTGTGTGTGTGTGTGTGTGTGTGTGTGTGTGAATGGGTAAATGTACAGTAATGTGTTCTATGTAAAGCGCTTTAGTTTCCATAAAAGTGCTGTACTGTAGATTGGCTATTTTCAAAGCTTGGAAAAACGGGAAATTCTGCATAATGGTACAGTTGGGTGCCACCGATATTGTCCCTTATTATTTGACCCATTTAGGCCTGACCTCAAAATTAAAAACAAATCCTTCTAAATCCTCCAGTTTTCTGAAATAAATATTTTCACGATTTTTCAAAAATTTTAAACATTATGTTATAATTTAGCTATTGAAAAATAGCAGATCTACAAGCTCATAGCGCGCCACCGAGTGGCGCGCTACGAGCTTGTAGGTCTGCTATTTTTCAATAGCTAAATTATAACATAATGTTTAAAACACCAAAAGGGGTTTTGCGCAGATCACGCAATTAAACCTCAGCAAAAAGAAAAGGACAATATCGATGGCCTCCAACTGTACAGCTCGATGGCAATACTTTTTAAATAGTAAAGTAGTATCTTTGTAGTATTTTTCTACAATGTGGTGTTGATACTTCTATGTAACAAAATATACAGCGAGAAACGAGGGATCAATTCTAGTAGAGCTGCAGTGGAACGTTTTCCAGTTGTTTATGAGTGTATACTTGGTTTAAGTGGACATGAACGAAACGAGTCATTCTGGTGAGGAACATCCAGTTGTTTATGAGCGTATACTTGGTTTAAGTGGACATGAACGAAACGAGTCATTCTGGTGAGGAACATCCAGTTGTTTATGAGCGTATACTTGGTTTAAACGGACATGAACGAAACGAGTCATTCTGGTGAGGAACATCCAGTTGTTTATGAGCGTATACTTGGTTTAAGTGGACATGAACGAAACGAGTCATTCTGGTGAGGAACATCCAGTTGTTTATGAGCGTATACTTGGTTTAAACGGACATGAACGAAACGAGTCATTCTGGTGAGGAACATCCAGTTGTTTATGAGCGTATACTTGGTTTAAGGGGACATGAACGAAACGAGTCATTCTGGTGAGGAACATCCAGTTGTTTATGAGCGTATACTTGGTTTAAACGGACATGAACGAAACGAGTCATTCTGGTGAGGAACATCCAGTTGTTTATGAGCGTATACTTGGTTTAAGTGGACATGAACGAAACGAGTCATTCTGGTGAGGAACATCCAGTTGTTTATGAGCGTATACTTGGTTTAAGTGGACATGAACGAAACGAGTCATTCTGGTGAGGAACATCCAGTTGTTTATGAGCGTATACTTGGTTTAAACGGACATGAACGAAACGAGTCATTCTGGTGAGGAACATCCAGTTGTTTATGAGCGTATACTTGGTATAAGTGGACATGAACGAAACGAGTCATTCTGGTGAGGAACATCCAGTTGTTTATGAGCGTACTTGGTTTAAACGGACATGAACGAAACGAGTCATTCTGGTGAGGAACATCCAGTTGTTTATGAGCGTATACTTGGTTTAAACGGACATGAACGAAACGAGTCATTCTGGTGAGGAACATCCAGTTGTTTATGAGCGTATACTTGGTATAAGTGGACATGAACGAAACGAGTCATTCTGGTGAGGAACATCCAGTTGTTTATGAGCGTACTTGGTTTAAACGGACATGAACGAAACGAGTCATTCTGGTGAGGAACATCCAGTTGTTTATGAGCGTATACTTGGTATAAGTGGACATGAACGAAACGAGTCATTCTGGTGAGGAACATCCAGTTGTTTATGAGCGTATACTTGGTTTAAGTGGACATGAACGAAACGAGTCATTCTGGTGAGGAACATCCAGTTGTTTATGAGCGTATACTTGGTATAAGTGGACATGAACGAAACGAGTCATTCTGGTGAGGAACAGCCAGTTGTTTATGAGCGTACTTGGTTTAAGTGGACATGAACGAAACGAGTCATTCTGGTGAGGAACATCCAGTTGTTTATGAGCGTACTTGGTATAAGTGGACATGAACGAAACGAGTCATTCTGGTGAGGAACATCCAGTTGTTTATGAGCGTATACTTGGTTTAAGTGGACATGAACGAAACGAGTCATTCTGGTGAGGAACATCCAGTTGTTTATGAGCGTACTTGGTATAAGTGGACATGAACGAAACGAGTCATTCTGGTGAGGAACATCCAGTTGTTTATGAGCGTACTTGGTATAAGTGGACATGAACGAAACGAGTCATTCTGGTGAGGAACATCCAGTTGTTTATGAGCGTATACTTGGTTTAAGTGGACATGAACGAAACGAGTCATTCTGGTGAGGAACATCCAGTTGTTTATGAGCGTATACTTGGTTTAAGTGGACATGAACGAAACGAGTCATTCTGGTGAGGAACATCCAGTTGTTTATGAGCGTATACTTGGTTTAAGTGGACATGAACGAAACGAGTCATTCTGGTGAGGAACATCCAGTTGTTTATGAGCGTACTTGGTATAAGTGGACATGAACGAAACGAGTCATTCTGGTGAGGAACATCCAGTTGTTTATGAGCGTACTTGGTATAAGTGGACATGAACGAAACGAGTCATTCTGGTGAGGAACATCCAGTTGTTTATGAGCGTATACTTGGTATAAGTGGACATGAACGAAACGAGTCATTCTGGTGAGGAACATCCAGTTGTTTATGAGCGTATACTTGGTATAAGTGGAGATGAACGAAACGAGTCATTCTGGTGAGGAACATCCAGTTGTTTATGAGCGTATACTTGGTTTAAGTGGACATGAACGAAACGAGTCATTCTGGTGAGGAACATCCAGTTGTTTATGAGCGTATACTTGGTTTAAACGGACATGAACGAAACGAGTCATTCTGGTGAGGAACATCCAGTTGTTTATGAGCGTATACTTGGTTTAAGTGGACATGAACGAAACGAGTCATTCTGGTGAGGAACATCCAGTTGTTTATGAGCGTATACTTGGTTTAAACGGACATGAACGAAACGAGTCATTCTGGTGAGGAACATCCAGTTGTTTATGAGCGTACTTGGTATAAGTGGACATGAACGAAACGAGTCATTCTGGTGAGGAACATCCAGTTGTTTATGAGCGTATACTTGGTATAAGTGGAGATGAACGAAACGAGTCATTCTGGTGAGGAACATCCAGTTGTTTATGAGCGTATACTTGGTTTAAGCGGACATGAACGAAACGAGTCATTCTGGTGAGGAACATCCAGTTGTTTATGAGCGTACACTTGGTTTAAGTGGACATGAACGAAACGAGTCATTCTGGTGAGGAACATCCAGTTGTTTATGAGCGTATACTTGGTTTAAGTGGACATGAACGAAACGAGTCATTCTGGTGAGGAACATCCAGTTGTTTATGAGCGTATACTTGGTTTAAGTGGACATGAACGAAACGAGTCATTCTGGTGAGGAACATCCAGTTGTTTATGAGCGTACTTGGTATAAGTGGACATGAACGAAACGAGTCATTCTGGTGAGGAACATCCAGTTGTTTATGAGCGTACTTGGTATAAGTGGACATGAACGAAACGAGTCATTCTGGTGAGGAACATCCAGTTGTTTATGAGCGTATACTTGGTATAAGTGGACATGAACGAAACGAGTCATTCTGGTGAGGAACATCCAGTTGTTTATGAGCGTATACTTGGTATAAGTGGAGATGAACGAAACGAGTCATTCTGGTGAGGAACATCCAGTTGTTTATGAGCGTATACTTGGTTTAAGTGGACATGAACGAAACGAGTCATTCTGGTGAGGAACATCCAGTTGTTTATGAGCGTATACTTGGTTTAAACGGACATGAACGAAACGAGTCATTCTGGTGAGGAACATCCAGTTGTTTATGAGCGTATACTTGGTTTAAGTGGACATGAACGAAACGAGTCATTCTGGTGAGGAACATCCAGTTGTTTATGAGCGTATACTTGGTTTAAACGGACATGAACGAAACGAGTCATTCTGGTGAGGAACATCCAGTTGTTTATGAGCGTACTTGGTATAAGTGGACATGAACGAAACGAGTCATTCTGGTGAGGAACATCCAGTTGTTTATGAGCGTACTTGGTATAAGTGGACATGAACGAAACGAGTCATTCTGGTGAGGAACATCCAGTTGTTTATGAGCGTATACTTGGTATAAGTGGACATGAACGAAACGAGTCATTCTGGTGAGGAACATCCAGTTGTTTATGAGCGTATACTTGGTATAAGTGGAGATGAACGAAACGAGTCATTCTGGTGAGGAACATCCAGTTGTTTATGAGCGTATACTTGGTTTAAGTGGACATGAACGAAACGAGTCATTCTGGTGAGGAACATCCAGTTGTTTATGAGCGTATACTTGGTTTAAACGGACATGAACGAAACGAGTCATTCTGGTGAGGAACATCCAGTTGTTTATGAGCGTATACTTGGTTTAAGTGGACATGAACGAAACGAGTCATTCTGGTGAGGAACATCCAGTTGTTTATGAGCGTATACTTGGTTTAAACGGACATGAACGAAACGAGTCATTCTGGTGAGGAACATCCAGTTGTTTATGAGCGTATACTTGGTTTAAGTGGACATGAACGAAACGAGTCATTCTGGTGAGGAACATCCAGTTGTTTATGAGCGTATACTTGGTTTAAACGGACATGAACGAAACGAGTCATTCTGGTGAGGAACATCCAGTTGTTTATAAGCGTATACTTGGTTTAAGTGGACATGAACGAAACGAGTCATTCTGGTGAGGAACATCCAGTTGTTTATGAGCGTATACTTGGTTTAAGTGGACATGAACGAAACGAGTCATTCTGGTGAGGAACATCCAGTTGTTTATGAGCGTATACTTGGTTTAAACGGACATGAACGAAACGAGTCATTCTGGTGAGGAACATCCAGTTGTTTATGAGCGTATACTTGGTTTAAGTGGACATGAACGAAACGAGTCATTCTGGTGAGGAACATCCAGTTGTTTATGAGCGTATACTTGGTTTAAACGGACATGAACGAAACGAGTCATTCTGGTGAGGAACATCCAGTTGTTTATGAGCGTATACTTGGTTTAAGTGGACATGAACGAAACGAGTCATTCTGGTGAGGAACATCCAGTTGTTTATGAGCGTATACTTGGTATAAGTGGACATGAACGAAACGAGTCATTCTGGTGAGGAACATCCAGTTGTTTATGAGCGTATACTTGGTATAAGTGGACATGAACGAAACGAGTCATTCTGGTGAGGAACATCCAGTTGTTTATGAGCGTATACTTGGTTTAAACGGACATGAACGAAACGAGTCATTCTGGTGAGGAACATCCAGTTGTTTATGAGCGTATACTTGGTATAAGTGGACATGAACGAAACGAGTCATTCTGGTGAGGAACATCCAGTTGTTTATGAGCGTATACTTGGTATAAGTGGACATGAACGAAACGAGTCATTCTGGTGAGGAACATCCAGTTGTTTATAAGCGTATACTTGGTTTAAGTGGACATGAACAAAACGAGTCATTCTGGTGAGGAACATCCAGTTGTTTATGAGCGTATACTTGGTTTAAGCGGACATGAACGAAACGAGTCATTCTGGTGAGGAACATCCAGTTGTTTATGAGCGTATACTTGGTTTAAGTGGACATGAACGAAACGAGTCATTTTGGTGAGGAACATCCAGTTGTTTATGAGCGTATACTTGGTTTAAGTGGACATGAACGAAACGAGTCATTCTGGTGAGGAACATCCAGTTGTTTATGAGCGTATACTTGGTATAAGTGGACATGAACGAAACGAGTCATTCTGGTGAGGAACATCCAGTTGTTTATGAGCGTATACTTGGTTTAAGTGGACATGAACGAAACGAGTCATTTTGGTGAGGAACATCCAGTTGTTTATGAGCGTATACTTGGTTTAAGTGGACATGAACGAAACGAGTCATTCTGGTGAGGAACATCCAGTTGTTTATGAGCGTATACTTGGTTTAAGTGGACATGAACGAAACGAGTCATTCTGGTGAGGAACATCCAGTTGTTTATGAGCGTACTTGGTTTAAGTGGACATGAACGAAACGAGTCATTCTGGTGAGGAACATCCAGTTGTTTATGAGCGTATACTTGGTTTAAACGGACATGAACGAAACGAGTCCTTCTGGTGAGGAACATCCAGTTGTTTATGAGCGTATACTTGGTTTAAGTGGACATGAACGAAACGAGTCATTCTGGTGAGGAACATCCAGTTGTTTATGAGTGTATACTTGGTTTAAGTGGACATGAACGAAACGAGTCATTCTGGTGAGGAACATCCAGTTGTTTATGAGCGTATACTTGGTTTAAGTGGACATGAACGAAACGAGTCATTCTGGTGAGGAACATCCAGTTGTTTATGAGCGTACTTGGTTTAAGTGGACATGAACGGAACGAGTCATTCTGGTGAGGAACATCCAGTTGTTTATGAGCGTATACTTGGTTTAAGTGGACATGAACGAAACGAGTCATTCTGGTGAGGAACATCCAGTTGTTTATGAGCGTATACTTGGTTTAAACGGACATGAACGAAACGAGTCATTCTGGTGAGGAACATCCAGTTGTTTATGAGCGTATACTTGGTTTAAGTGGACATGAACGAAACGAGTCATTCTGGTGAGGAACATCCAGTTGTTTATGAGCGTATACTTGGTTTAAGTGGACATGAACGAAACGAGTCATTCTGGTGAGGAACATCCAGTTGTTTATGAGTGTATACTTGGTTTAAACGGACATGAACGGAACGAGTCATTCTGGTGAGGAACATCCAGTTGTTTATGAGTGTATACTTGGTTTAAACGGACATGAACGGAACGAGTCATTCTGGTGAGGAACATCCAGTTGTTTATGAGCGTATACTTGGTTTAAACGGACATGAACGAAACGAGTCATTCTGGTGAGGAACATCCAGTTGTTTATGAGCGTATACTTGGTTTAAGTGGACATGAACGAAACGAGTCATTCTGGTGAGGAACATCCAGTTGTTTATGAGCGTATACTTGGTTTAAGTGGACATGAACGAAACGAGTCATTCTGGTGAGGAACATCCAGTTGTTTATGAGCGTATACTTGGTTTAAGTGGACATGAACGAAACGAGTCATTCTGGTGAGGAACATCCAGTTGTTTATGAGCGTACTTGGTATAAGTGGACATGAACGAAACGAGTCATTCTGGTGAGGAACATCCAGTTGTTTATGAGCGTATACTTGGTTTAAGTGGACATGAATGAAACGAGTCATTCTGGTGAGGAACATCCAGTTGTTTATGAGCGTATACTTGGTTTAAGTGGACATGAACGAAACGAGTCATTCTGGTGAGGAACATCCAGTTGTTTATGAGCGTATACTTGGTTTAAGTGGACATGAACGAAACGAGTCATTCTGGTGAGGAACATCCAGTTGTTTATGAGCGTATACTTGGTTTAAGTGGACATGAACGAAACGAGTCATTCTGGTGAGGAACATCCAGTTGTTTATGAGCGTATACTTGGTTTAAGTGGACATGAACGAAACGAGTCATTCTGGTGAGGAACATCCAGTTGTTTATGAGCGTATACTTGGTTTAAGTGGACATGAACTAAACGAGTCATTCTGGTGAGGAACATCCAGTTGTTTATGAGCGTATACTTGGTTTAAGTGGACATGAACGAAACGAGTCATTCTGGTGAGGAACATCCAGTTGTTTATGAGCGTATACTTGGTTTAAGTGGACATGAACGAAACGAGTCATTCTGGTGAGGAACATCCAGTTGTTTATGAGCGTACTTGGTATAAGTGGACATGATGAAACGAGTCATTCTGGTGAGGAACATCCAGTTGTTTATGAGCGTATACTTGGTTTAAGTGGACATGAACGAAACGAGTCATTCTGGTGAGGAACATCCAGTTGTTTATGAGCGTATACTTGGTTTAAACGGACATGAACGAAACGAGTCATTCTGGTGAGGAACATCCAGTTGTTTATGAGCGTATACTTGGTTTAAGTGGACATGAACGAAACGAGTCATTCTGGTGAGGAACATCCAGTTGTTTATGAGCGTATACTTGGTTTAAGTGGACATGAACGAAACGAGTCATTCTGGTGAGGAACAGCCAGTTGTTTATGAGCGTATACTTGGTTTAAGTGGACATGAACTAAACGAGTCATTCTGGTGAGGAACATCCAGTTGTTTATGAGCGTATACTTGGTTTAAGTGGACATGAACGAAACGAGTCATTCTGGTGAGGAACATCCAGTTGTTTATGAGCGTATACTTGGTTTAAGTGGACATGAACGAAACGAGTCATTCTGGTGAGGAACATCCAGTTGTTTATGAGCGTACTTGGTATAAGTGGACATGATGAAACGAGTCATTCTGGTGAGGAACATCCAGTTGTTTATGAGCGTATACTTGGTTTAAGTGGACATGAACGAAACGAGTCATTCTGGTGAGGAACATCCAGTTGTTTATGAGCGTATACTTGGTTTAAACGGACATGAACGAAACGAGTCATTCTGGTGAGGAACATCCAGTTGTTTATGAGCGTATACTTGGTTTAAGTGGACATGAACGAAACGAGTCATTCTGGTGAGGAACATCCAGTTGTTTATGAGCGTATACTTGGTTTAAGTGGACATGAACGAAACGAGTCATTCTGGTGAGGAACAGCCAGTTGTTTATGAGCGTATACTTGGTTTAAGTGGACATGAACGAAACGAGTCATTCTGGTGAGGAACATCCAGTTGTTTATGAGCGTATACTTGGTTTAAGTGGACATGAACGAAACGAGTAATTCTGGTGAGGAACAGCCAGTTGTTTATGAGCGTATACTTGGTTTAAGTGGACATGAACGAAACGAGTCATTCTGGTGAGGAACATCCAGTTGTTTATGAGCGTATACTTGGTTTAAGTGGACATGAACGAAACGAGTCATTCTGGTGAGGAACATCCAGTTGTTTATGAGCGTATACTTGGTTTAAGTGGACATGAACGAAACGAGTCATTCTGGTGAGGAACATCCAGTTGTTTATGAGCGTATACTTGGTTTAAACGGACATGAACGAAACGAGTCATTCTGGTGAGGAACATCCAGTTGTTTATGAGCGTATACTTGGTTTAAGTGGACATGAACGAAACGAGTCATTCTGGTGAGGAACATCCAGTTGTTTATGAGCGTATACTTGGTTTAAACGGACATGAACGAAACGAGTCATTCTGGTGAGGAACATCCAGTTGTTTATGAGCGTATACTTGGTTTAAGTGGACATGAACGAAACGAGTCATTCTGGTGAGGAACATCCAGTTGTTTATGAGCGTATACTTGGTTTAAACGGACATGAACGAAACGAGTCATTCTGGTGAGGAACATCCAGTTGTTTATGAGCGTATACTTGGTTTAAGTGGACATGAACGAAACGAGTCATTCTGGTGAGGAACATCCAGTTGTTTATGAGCGTATACTTGGTTTAAACGGACATGAACGAAACGAGTCATTCTGGTGAGGAACATCCAGTTGTTTATGAGCGTATACTTGGTTTAAACGGACATGAACGAAACGAGTCATTCTGGTGAGGAACATCCAGTTGTTTATGAGCGTATACTTGGTTTAAGTGGACATGAACGAAACGAGTCATTCTGGTGAGGAACATCCAGTTGTTTATGAGCGTATACTTGGTTTAAGTGGACATGAACGAAACGAGTCATTCTGGTGAGGAACATCCAGTTGTTTATGAGCGTATACTTGGTTTAAGTGGACATGAACGAAACGAGTCATTCTGGTGAGGAACATCCAGTTGTTTATGAGCGTATACTTGGTTTAAGTGGACATGAACGAAACGAGTCATTCTGGTGAGGAACATCCAGTTGTTTATGAGCGTATACTTGGTTTAAGTGGACATGAACGAAACGAGTCATTCTGGTGAGGAACATCCAGTTGTTTATGAGCGTATACTTGGTTTAAGTGGACATGAACGAAACGAGTCATTCTGGTGAGGAACATCCAGTTGTTTATGAGCGTATACTTGGTTTAAACGGACATGAACGAAACGAGTCATTCTGGTGAGGAACATCCAGTTGTTTATGAGCGTATACTTGGTTTATACGGACATGAACGAAACGAGTCATTCTGGTGAGGAACATCCAGTTGTTTATGAGCGTACTTGGTTTAAGTGGACATGAACGAAACGAGTCATTCTGGTGAGGAACATCCAGTTGTTTATGAGCGTATACTTGGTTTAAACGGACATGAACGAAACGAGTCATTCTGGTGAGGAACATCCAGTTGTTTATGAGCGTACTTGGTTTAAGCGGACATGAACGAAACGAGTCATTCTGGTGAGGAACATCCAGTTGTTTATGAGCGTATACTTGGTTTAAGTGGACATGAACGAAACGAGTCATTCTGGTGAGGAACATCCAGTTGTTTATGAGCGTATACTTGGTTTAAGTGGACATGAACGAAACGAGTCATTCTGGTGAGGAACATCCAGTTGTTTATGAGCGTATACTTGGTTTAAACGGACATGAACGAAACGAGTCATTCTGGTGAGGAACATCCAGTTGTTTATGAGCGTATACTTGGTTTATACGGACATGAACGAAACGAGTCATTCTGGTGAGGAACATCCAGTTGTTTATGAGCGTACTTGGTTTAAGTGGACATGAACGAAACGAGTCATTCTGGTGAGGAACATCCAGTTGTTTATGAGCGTATACTTGGTTTAAACGGACATGAACGAAACGAGTCATTCTGGTGAGGAACATCCAGTTGTTTATGAGCGTACTTGGTTTAAGCGGACATGAACGAAACGAGTCATTCTGGTGAGGAACATCCAGTTGTTTATGAGCGTATACTTGGTTTAAACGGACATGAACGAAACGAGTCATTCTGGTGAGGAACATCCAGTTGTTTATGAGCGTATACTTGGTTTAAGTGGACATGAACGAAACGAGTCATTCTGGTGAGGAACAGCCTTATCAGCAGGACAACATGCACGTGTGTGTCCTGCTGATTGTGTTCTGAGCACAACACAGTAACTGACTCCTGTCTGTAGGCTACTGTAGGCTACATGTATTCAAGTACTGAAGTTGAGGTTGTTTTTTATATATATGTCCAATTTTGAATACAATTTACAATTTTACAATTTAGGCATTTAGCAGACGCTCTTAATCCAGAGCGATTTACATTTAGGCAAGAACAAAAGTATGGGAATACATCACATATATAAAATGCATTTATATATGTGATGTATTCCCATACTTTTGTTCTTGCCTAAATGTACGTCTCTAGTCTACATCTCAGAGACAAACATTTTACTTTTTACTACTCCACTACAATTATTTGAAAACTTTTAAGTGAACTAGTCACTTAAAACTTTTCACTTAACTTTTCACTTAAAATATTTGCAATAGTATTACAGAACATATACTTCAACCTCAATCCTACTCAGTACTTTGCCTATTTGAATATAGCAGATGTTAAGCTCACAGTGTGCCGCTTCTGCTATTTTCAAAAGATGTTTATACAGTACATGACAACACACTTTTGAAATGGGACATGTCATACAGTACTGCATAATGAGTGATTTTACTTTTGTTCTTTTCCTCAGGTAAATGTGGAATAGACCAGACTTTTACTTTTACTTGTCTAAATGATAGTATTGATACTTTTACTTAAGTAAAGAAAATGAGAGTATTTCTTCCACCACAACAGGAGATATATCGTACCATCTCATAGTGTGTAACCCACATTCATCACAGCCTGTTCTGGAACTAGATCAGGGGTTCTCAACCCGTGGGTCACGACCCCTCGGGGGGGTCGCCAAATTATTTTAGGGGGTCCCCCAAATTATTTAAAAAAAATAAAATAAAATAAAAGATTTATTTTTAAATTTTATTTTCACTTTTTTTCAAAAATAGCAGACCTACAAGCTCGAGTGGCGCGCTATGAGCTTGTAGATCTGCTATTTTTCAATAGCTAAATTATAACAATGCTTAAAACACCAAAAGGGGTTCCCGCCCAAAATGGTTTAAGGTTATTGTAGCAGTTAATTTATATTGGGGGTCGGGAGAGGGCGGGGCGGGGGTCCCGAGACATTGCCAAAGCATTTCCGGGGGTCCCCGGCCAAAAACGTTGAGAACCCCTGAACTAGATCACAGAACCAGGGCTGCATGCCGTGCCGTGCCGTGCCGTGCCGTGCCCGCCGTGCCGTGCCGTGCCGTGCCGTGCCGTGCCGCGCCGCGCCGCGCCGTGCCGTGCCCCACTTCTGGCTTCATGGAACATTTATGGCATTGATGTGATTACATTTACTCACAGTCAAATTATTGACTTGTCAAACATATAGTCCAATATGTGATCTACATGTGACTTATATTGATTTTAACCTGGCACCACTATTTTCATCATAACTAGCTGATCTACACATACTCATTAGACCCCTTTTCCACCGGTTGGTTCCCAATGGGAACCGGTTCAGTTATTTTTGGTTCTTAGCTCCAAATAGCAAATGAGTGTGCAAAACCATACCTATATTAGATTGTTATCGCCATGAAACTTCCCCAGTTGATTACTTACACTAAGACAATGATTTATTGTATTACAAATTTTATTATTTTTAAATATGCAAATGATCTGCATTATATAAGAAAATATGCATACAAAAAAATACATTTTGAAAAAGCTACTACTGTGGAAGACTTATCATATATTTATTTACTTATCATCATCATCATTCATAATTTTTTGACCGCGGTCGAGATCATGGATTCCACAATGCTACGCCAGACTTCCCGGTCCTTCATTGCAACCCCCAGTTCCTGCCTACTGAAGCATGTGTCCGTATAGCGATGACATCAGGGAACGACAGCTTTCTACCTCTGGTCCGCCCTGAGGCAGGACTATTGAACCTATGAACAATTGTATATAGGTCTAGTTTTTTCCCACCAGTTTTGGAGCTCTGGCTCATGGACTAAGAACCAAAAAGAACTGAACCAAAGAACCAACCGGTGGAAAAGGGGTCACAGACACCACATGTGAGCGGAAGCGTTTGAGAACCACTGATTTAGAAGGTGTTTGTAGAATGGGCCTCATGCAGGTCTGCTGTTGATCTGAAAGTGCTGTTGATCTGCTCTCACCTGCTGCGTCAGCCACCGCTGCCCCGATGATGGCCCCGATGGCTCGGTCTGACACATCCACGGCCATCTGCAAAACAAACGTATACACGTGGGGCGGTGGCTCAGGGGGAGTTGCTGGATGGTAACCGCAAGGTTGCCAGTTCGAACCCTGTGGGCTCCCCCAGAGTTAGTGTCGAAGTGTCCTTGAGCAAGACTCTGAACCCCTAATTGCTCCTGATGTGCTGGTTGGTGCCTTGCATGGTTTCCGCCGCCATTGGTGTGTGAATGTGTGTGTGTGAATGTGTGTGTGAATGGGTGAATGTAATGCACAATCTATGTAAAGCGCCTTGGATAAAGGCGCTATAGAGCGTCACAGTCCCCGCCCCCTCGAGAGACCCGGAAAAGAAATCCCTGTTCATTTTTCTCAGACTTCTCAGAAATTGAATTGAGAGAGAGAGAGAGAGAGAGAGAGAGAGAGAGAGAGAGAGAGAGAGAGAGAGAGAGAGAGAGAGAGAGAGAGAGAGAGAGAGAGAGAGAGAGAGAGAGAGAGAGAGAGAGAGAGAGAGAGAGAGAGAGAGAGAGAGAGAGAGAGAGAGAGAGAGAGAGAGAGAGAGAGAGAGGATAGTTGTTTAGAGTTTACCCTATGAAGTAGGAATGCTAAAGTACCGAAACAATGTAATTCATTAGTAAACTAAATACTGAAATGGTAGACCTACTTACTTGGTATTCACACTTTTTATCATTATCTAGCTGACCATTTCATCACTTTGGGAATGAACTATAACGTCTGTGGGTTTGACATTATACTACACTGATGAAGACATTGATGAAGACAGCACGTTAGCATAACGATGAAGACATTGATGAAGACAGCACGTTAGCATAACGATGAAGACATTGATGAAGACAGCACGTTAGCATAACTATGAAGACACTGATGAAGACAGCACGTTAGCATAACGATGAAGACATTGATGAAGACAGCATGTTAGCATAACGATGAAGACATTGATGAAGACAGCACGTTAGCATAACGATGAAGACACTGATGAAGACAGCACGTTAGCATAACGATGAAGACACTAATGAAGACAGCGCGTTAGCATAACGATGAAGACACTGATGAAGACAGCACGTTAGCATAACGATGAAGACACTGATGAAGACAGCATGTTAGCATAACGATGAAGACACTGATGAAGACAGCACGTTAGCATAACGATGAAGACACTGATGAAGACAGCACGTTAGCATAACGATGAAGACATTGATGAAGACAGCACGTTAGCATAACGATGAAGACATTGATGAAGACAGCACGTTAGCATAACGATGAAGACATTGATGAGGACAGCACGTTAGCATAACGATGAAGACATTGATGAAGAGCATGTTAGCATAACGATGAAGACATTGATGAAGAGAATGTTAGCATAACGATGAAGACATTGATGAAGAGCATGTTAGCATAACGATGAAGACATTGATGAAGAGCATGTTAGCATAACGATGAAGACATTGATGAAGAGCATGTTAGCATAACGATGAAGACATTGATGAAGACAGCACGTTAGCATAACGATGAAGACATTGATGAAGGAAGGAAACTGGCGGGTTCTCCGGATATACCGCGTAGGCTATACTAGCATCACCTGAATGGCATCAATCTTTACAGAAGCCAATCATGCAGCACAGAGGAGGGTTGAATTATTGCTTCTGTCACTAGTGTATATATACGAGTACTTTAATGTTCGTACCACATAGATAGAATCATAGACCCTCACTAGTAGGCCTACTAGTGAGGTATAGTATTTAACTATACAGTGTATGTTCTTACCACATAGACACTCACTACGTACCAGTACTAAACTAGTATGTTCTCACTAGTATACACTATAGTATTAAACTACATGTGTACTTACCACATAGACACTCACTACGTACCAGTACTAAACTAGTATGTTCTCACTAGTATACACTATAGTATTAAACTACATGTGTATTTACCACATAGACACTCACTACGTACCAGTACTAAACTAGTATGTTCTCACTAGTATACAACTACAGTGTACTTACCACAGAAATCCTTTTTCAGCGTCTTCCACTCACTGTCCAGTTTGACTGACGCTGTCAGTTATGTGACATACGGGTGAGGGTGGAGCACTGGAGCACCCACCATCTGGCCAGCTGGCTGATAACACACGCACATGCAGGCACGTGCACGCACACACACACACACACACACACACACACACACACGCAAGCACACAGACACGCACACACGCACTCTGCTGTTGGAGAGAGAGAAAAGGGCCAGGGGCCACATTTGACCAGCAGGGGGCGTGGTCTCCTCCAACACAGCAGAGTGCCATGATGATCAAACTTTACTCCAGTGTGGGAAGAGAAGTTATAATAATAAACTTTATTTGTATAGCACCTTTCATGACATGAAATGCAGCTCAAAGTGCTTTACAGAGCAATGGAGAGAAAAAAAAGAAAAGAAAAGCAAGGCATAAAACATTAAAATAATAGCAGTAATGCAATACAGTGAGGACATAAATAACAAGAAATTTAAAAGATCAATTAAAAGCAAGAGTGTAGAAGTATAGGTATTGAGCTGCGCTTTAAACATGTCTACAGAGGCTGCCTGTGGAAGGTACAGTGGGAGTTTGTTCCACGCCGTTGGCCACTAGAAGCAGAAAGCTGCTTCACCGTGTTTTTTTTAGTTGCCATTTGTTTTTAGGCACAGCGAGCAGGCCAGCAGTGGAAGACCCGACTCACACCTTTACATCTAGCATACAACATTGATTCATGCTAGATGTAAGCAAGATGTAAGTGTCATGGCCGCCCCAATGCATTTCCAATGGAAGTCACATGGTTTGATACAACATTTTGGACTACAAGCTGTTGTATGGCTTTCGGCTGTGTTTCGACTGCCCCCCTCCCCCTCATACAACACAAATGTTGTGTCAAACCATGTGACTCCCATTGGAAATGCATTGCGAGCTTGCATCAGCTATACATCTCATACAACAACAAGCATACATCAATCTGTTGCGACCGTGTGAGTCGCCCCGAAGACTTGAGGGGCGGTTTGGGACATATTTAGGCAGACAGTCATGTAGTACTACTACTCAGATCTTTTACTTAAGTAAATGTAGGCCTACGTACGTATACCAGTGGTGGAAAAAGTACTGAATTGTTTTACTTAAGTAAAAGTACCAATATTGCAATTTAGAACTGCTCCGTTACAAGTAAAAGTACTTGAGTAATAGTTCAAAAGTATCGGCATCAAAATGTACTTAAAGTACTAAAAGTAAAAGTACAAATGGCCGAAATGTATAGGGTTGAAGTGGTTAATGTATGTTTTCTAATCAAAGTTTTGACAAGAAAGGAAAGAGGCCGCACAGCTCGTTGTCACGATGCCATAAACTTTATTTTACCGACGTTTCGGCAAACAGGTTGCCTTCTTCAGGGTATATGACATTATGACATTATTATTATGACATATTAAAGTTGTATCTCCTGCGGTCAGCACCTCCCCACTACTGGTGTGCGCTCCTACCTTTTTGTTTGTTCTAATCAAAATTAAAATCTCCAGGGGGCACGGTGGCACAGTTGGTAGTGCTGTCGCCTCACAGCTAGAAGGTCCTGGGTTCGATTCCCGCTGGGGACGCTGTGGGTGCTGGCGGCGTGTTTCCTCCTCCGCGTCATCAGTGCCCATACCCGAGACGGGGTTGGCGAAAGGGCCTTTCTGTGTGGAGTTTGCATGTTCTCCCCGTGTCCCCTAGGGTAGGTACCCTCACATGTTCTCCCCGTGTCCCCTATAGAGTAGGTACCCTCACATGTTCTCCCCGTGTCCACTAGGGTAGGTACCCTCACATGTTCTCCCCGTGTCCCCTATAGAGTAGGTACCCTCACATGTTCTCCCCGTGTCCACTAGGGTAGGTACACTCACATGTTCTCCCCGTGTCCCCTATAGAGTAGGTACCCTCACATGTTCTCCCCGTGTCCCCTATAGAGTAGGTACCCTCACATGTTCTCCCCGTGTCCACTAGGGTAGGTACCCTCACATGTTCTCCCCGTGTCCCCTATAGAGTAGGTACCCTCACATGTTCTCCCCGTGTCCACTATAGGTACCCTCACATGTTCTCCCCGTGTCCCCTACGGTAGGTACCCTCACAAAAAACATGCAGTAATCCTGGTCTCTAAACAAACTGCCTCCCCCTGGCCAGCCGGGGCGCCTGTTGGAGGGGAAAGGAACTGGTTGGAATAACGTGTTCCTTCCACACGCTACGTCCAACCAGGGAAACACCCCCCCCCCCCCCCTGTCAGGTTTAAAGGAGCAACTTGGGACACTCAGGCATGAAGGAAGCATGAGTTCAAGTCCGTTGCTCTCCCCATGTCCCCCATATATGGGGACTAGGCTGGCGGAGGGTGTGTAGAGCCCAGGATCACATTAGATAATTGACACAGGGGTGAAAAATGGGTTACAAAATCATGGGATAAAAAAAAAGTTAAATCTCCAAAGTAACTACAGTAACTACAGTTCAGCTGCAGGGGACGTACCCCCTGGAACTCCCTCAGCATCAAGGGATGGATTGGGGGGGTCAGTCCCTGCCACATACTAGCGCCATCTCCAGTACTTGTACATCAAGCTGTGTCACGCTACAGAAACAGGAGAGATAGCCTCCTCCCAACGCGTTGTGCTGCCCGGGACGTGTTCTGAGCTTGTAGATCTGCTATTTTCAGAGCTCATCACCCGCCATGCCTCGGAGTAGAACCGCTGCTCCTTCGCCTGGAAAGGAGCCAGCTGAGGTGGTTGGGGCATCTGGTTAGGACTGCCTCTCGGGCGCCTCCCTAGGGAGGTCCTTGATGCACGTCCCACTGGGAGGAGACCCCGGGGCAGACCAAGGATCACGTCCCACTGGGAGGAGACCCCGGGGCAGACCAAAGCGCAGTTGGAGGAAACACATCGACTCACTGGCCTCGGAGCGTCTCGGAATCCCCCAGGAGGAAGTCACTAATGTTGCTCTGGAGAGGGAAGTCTGGAGCTCTTTGGTGGAGCTGTTGCCCCCGCGACCCGACTACGGATAAGCGGTTGAAGATGGATGGATGGATGGATCACCCGCCATGATGCAGTCAGTGGGGAAAAAAAGGTAGTCGGCAGAACATGTTTCGTCAACGAAACCAAACACTGGCTTCCCAGTAATAGCACTCTGCCTCCACACACACCACTGGGGGTCATGCACCTCCATGTCTTCCCTGGCCACTGTCTACTGATGCCTGGACTCTCATGGGGTCTCCACTGTGACCCCATCCCGGGCGGCATCGATTTCTCCCCCCCCCCCCCCCTTCCACACGGGCCAAGTGGAGTGTATTTAGAGGTCATGTCATCCTACAACGAATCAATACATAATGCCATGGAAAACAATGAACAGACAACACTGCAGCCATGGGCTCTCTATTAGCAACGACACAATGGCTCACAGTCCTCCATATATCCTGGCATACTTTAGTCTGTAACAACCGGGCATTTTACCAGGAATTCTGTAAGCCGAGGTTATTTCTACCGTACCTATTCATCCATGTGTATAAAATAGTTACATCTACAAGCTCACAATGCATGCGTTATCCCATTTTGACCTGAGATCAGATTCTAAAAATGTCTTCTACATCCTGTCATTTTTCTGAAAAAGCAATGTTTCTATGTCAGTCGTTCTTCGATTTTTCAAAAATCACTCGGTGGCGCGCTATGAGCTTGTAGATCTGCTATTTTTCAATAGCTAAAGCATAACATAATGCTAACACCAAAAGGGGTCCCTGCCCAAAATGGGTTAATTATGAGCTAGTGTGGATCTGTTTATTTCCCTAATTTTTTAACATTTTCACCTATAAATAGGCTAATGATTATGCCCAAAATATAGAGACGTCGGGTTAGTAATTAACCACAAAAGTAAAGCTCTCCTGTTGACATGCTTTCTGTCTGCTGTCTCAGTGCAGGGTCGTGCACACATAGACATCAAAGGGGGCTCCGGCCCCTGCCCTTTTACCCGTCTGTAAAACAACTGCCCTCTCCAGACCACGAATGCAGCATTTATACTATACGGTGAAAGAAATGCAAATTACACTCCTTTCCATGCCATGCTTTTGATTGATTGATTGATTGATTTAAAAATGTATTAACAGTTTGCAGAATTACAGTATACATTTCAAGCGGGGGATTTCAAGCACAAACTCAATACAAAGGCTGTTAACTGTGAGTGGACGACCCAATTAAGCATTACACTTGTTTCCAATAGGGTCCACAATGTTCAATTCATCAAAAACATTTAGAGACGTACAAATAGACACTTCTCTATAGACAAAGGACAGAACAGGAATTCAATGCCATGCCGGAAGGCAGCATTCAGGAGAATTGCTTGTTTTTTCCATAACGTCTCCTGAACTCGAACACAGTATTTTGCGTTGAACAAATTTGTTTATAAATCCATGTCGTTACACCTGCATCTCTATACTAGCTAAAGAGTGCTGGGTTGCGCCCCGAATATAGCTGATCTACAAGCTCTAACACGTCGCAGCGAGACGCGTTGAGATCTTGTAGATCTGCTATTTTTTTGGTCCAAAAGTGCCGTCTTACGGGATGTCAGCCCTGCCTCTCTAACACCCTCTGCACGTCCCTGACTCGGTGAATGCCACGACTTTCATTGCACGGATGACAGGAGAGAAGAACGAAGCTGAATGGCTGACAGGAGAGAAGAACGAAGCTGAATGGCCGGACGCTAGACTAGCAGGCATACCGCACAGTGTACTGTAGCCTCTATACCTCTCAGCACCCTTCTCTAATTTCAGCCCCCCCCCCCCCCCCCCCCCCGCTCTCCCGTCACCCCCACCCCGTCACCCCCTCCGGACTGGTAGGACAGTCATCACTATTCCTACCGGTATATAGAAGTGTCTATTTGTACGTCTCTAAATGTTTTGATGAATTGAACAAGGTGGACCCTCTTGTAAACAAGTGTAATGCTTTATTGGGTCGTCCACTCACAGTTAACAGTCTTTGTATTGAGTTTGTGCTTGAAATGTACTGTAAATTCTGCTGTTAACTGTTAATAAATATTTCAATCAATCAATCAATGTGATGAACGCCAAATACAATTTACAATTACAATTTAGGCATTTAGCAGACGCTCTTAATCCAGAGCGATTTACATATATAAAAAGTAGTTATCATGAATCATGCGTAAACTAAGAACGTAACAGTGGAGTATCTATGTAAACTATACATACTATACTATATAATATATTATACATGTGTACTATAAAGTGCTATGACTACATAAAGTGCAATTCTAGAGCTGTCTACGTAACAAGCTATAAGTCTGTTTAAAATACTATCTAAGTCTACATAATGTGCTATCTAAGGGGCTAGGCTAGGGCAAGTGCTACGGGCCATGGTGGAGTCTGAATAGGTGGGTTTTCAGACTACGGCGGAAGATTGGGAGTGAGGCTGCAGTTCTGACTGTGATGGGAAGTGCATTCCATAGTTTTGGAGCCAGAAGGGAGAAGAGTTTGGGACGTGTGGAGCGTTGTCCTGGCGTTTTTAGTGAAGGTACCTCCAGCTTCCCTGCGTTGGCTGATCTGAGTGCGCGGGAGGGTTTGTAGGGTACGATCATACTTGTGAGATATGGGGGGGCCATGCCTTTGGTTGCTTTGAATGCCAGCATCAGAGTTTTGTATTCTGTGCGGGCAGCGACCGGGAGCCAATGGAGGGAGCGGAGAAGGGGGGTGACGTGTGAGAATTTTGGCTGGTTGAAGACCAAGCGGGCTGCGGCATTTTGGATCAGTTGGAGGGGCTTAAGTGCACATGCCGGTAGGCCAGTAAGGAGGGAGTTACAATAGTCAAGTTTTGACAAGACTGTTGTCTGGATTAGGAGCTGGGCTGACTCCTGGGTGAGGAACGGTCTAATTCGTCGTATGTTGTAGAGTGTAAACCTACAACCTACAACTACAATAGCATAATGCCTTTCATGTGGAAGGTTGTGAGTTCGAATCCCTGCCTGGCATGCAGTCGCAACGGGTTCCTAATGAAGCCAAATCAATATGGGTTCAGATCTGAGCCTCCTGGACGGACGGGGTATCCGTCCGGACGTAGAAACCAATCCATAGTGTCTAGTGGAGAATGGACTTAGGCCCCATTTACACTGGCAGCCAAATCCAGCCTGAATCAGATCTGAGCCACATCCAGATTGGAATCTGACTTGTCTAAATGAGTCATGTGACCATTTCACTAGTACAGACCACACATTCAATCGAACATCGTTTGACATGGTTTAGCGTTTATTTAGAAGAGAAGTGGAACATGAAAAGGAATGATAGAAATGAGGTGCATGTTGATATGCGTGCATATTGATATGCGTGGGATGGCCTTGGCTGTCCGTGGGGATGAGGGGGAAGGGAGGAGGATGAGGGGTTGGGAATAGGGGAAGGAGGGGGGGAGTGAGGATGTAGGAGGTTTCCGAGGGGCTGGGTGACGGGTGAAGGGGGGGGGGGGAGGGTCGAGGGGTGAGGGAGACATGGATGATTTGGCGTTACAGGAGGGGGGAGGGGGTGAGGGGGGGGATGAAGGGCGAAGCCCTGATAGTGAAGACTAAGCCCCTGGGGGAGGTGAAGGAAGAGCCAGCTCGTTGCGAAGCTCTGTGGGGGGGGGAGGTGGTGGACGAAGGCCAGGTAGGATGAAGGGCGAAGCCCTGAGGGGGGATGAAGGGCGAAGCCCTGAGGGGGGAGGATGAAGGGCGTAGCCCGGGATTGAGGGGCGGCGGCCCTGAGAGATGCCCGTGTGGGCTCCGATGGGGGTATTGGACCCTGAGTATTGGCCTGGGGTCCGAAGAGAGAGGCTTCCGTCTTGGCTGACATCTGAGACGGCCCGGAGAGAGGCGTCCGTCTAGGCTGACGTCTGAGACGGCGCACTCCGTCATTACAGGACCCCCATCTGGAACCTGAAAATGAGGATATGGTTGCAATTAAACTGGTTAAGGTGTGGAACACTGCAAGTTGTCTCGGTGCACTCTTGTGGAGACCCGATGTTGTCCTATCCTGAGTAGGCAATTGCGACGGGGCGCAAGCAATTTCTGAAGTGGTGACAAAAAACTTCCCCTTGGCGGCGGAAGAAAAGTCAGGCTGACCAGACTCTAGGTCTGGAAAAGGGAGGGAGGGAGGGATACGAAGAACCAAGCACGAAATGGCAGGTAGACGTGCAGGTACAAATACGTGGAGAAAGGGGAGGGGTTTGGGTGGAAGGTTATCAGTTACCATGGTAGATAAGTCGAGGGGAGGTACTGGATGGGTTACCATGGTGATTGATCACAGAGTGTTGCAGGAAGTTGGCCGAGGATGGAGCTTAGGGTAGATTGAGGAGGAGCAGTGTTATTCAACGATTTATCATTGAAGGCGTGGTCTTCCTCCTGAACTTATGTTGTACCAACTCCATTTCACTAGTACAGACCACACATTCAATCGAACATCGTTTGACATGGTTTAGCGTTTATTTAGAAGAGAAGTGGAACATGAAAAGGAATGATAGAAATGAGGTGCATGTTGATATGCGTGCATATTGATATGCGTGGGATGGCCTTGGCTGTCCGTGGGGATGAGGGGGAAGGGAGGAGGATGAGGGGTTGGGAATAGGGGAAGGAGGGGGGGAGTGAGGATGTAGGAGGTTTCCGAGGGGCTGGGTGACGGGTGAAGGGGGGGGGGGGGAGGGTCGAGGGGTGAGGGAGACATGGATGATTTGGCGTTACAGGAGGGGGGAGGGGGTGAGGGGGGGGATGAAGGGCGAAGCCCTGATAGTGAAGACTAAGCCCCTGGGGGAGGTGAAGGAAGAGCCAGCTCGTTGCGAAGCTCTGTGGGGGGGGGAGGTGGTGGACGAAGGCCAGGTAGGATGAAGGGCGAAGCCCTGAGGGGGGATGAAGGGCGAAGCCCTGAGGGGGGAGGATGAAGGGCGTAGCCCGGGATTGAGGGGCGGCGGCCCTGAGAGATGCCCGTGTGGGCTCCGATGGGGGTATTGGACCCTGAGTATTGGCCTGGGGTCCGAAGAGAGAGGCGTCCGTCTTGGCTGACATCTGAGACGGCCCGGAGAGAGAGGCGTCCGTCTAGGCTGACGTCTGAGACGGCGCACTCCGTCATTACAGGACCCCAAGAGAGGAGTGCGTAAGAAACAGTTACTTGACGGTGGCGAGGTGGGCGTTTCTTAGACCCGAGGGCGCCTTGTCTGATGCGTGCGAGGTTGCATGCGAGATTGAAGTACTGAATTCCGAGTACCCTAGGAACCCAGGGAATGCAGGAGAGGTTGACGTGGTCCGAGGAGAGAGTCGATTCGTCCTACGTGGGTTTGAGGTGATGGTTTGAGGCGAGGAGGATGACGTGACTAGTTCTTTAGAGGCTCTCGGGAAGCCGGGTGACGTGGAATGAGACGAGGGGTAGGAGCTTCCGACAGGAGTCTGTAGGGAAGTTGTTGCTTGATGGTGGGATTTGCGAAGCAGGTCTATGGTGTTAGAGAATGGGGGTGAGTAGCGCCGACGGAGAGCTTGGTAGGTAGGTGTGGTTTATAGTCGTGCCGGTGACCCGGGATGAGTCGTCGTAGGGTCTTCCCCCCATGATGGTTTGGGACGGAATGGTAGGTTGGAGGTGGTTAGGGTGGAGTTTAATGGTCTGGACGAGCTTCCGTTTGGTGTTGTGAACTGTGATGGTTGTTTGAGCGTGGAGAAGCGGGCGGCTGGTCAATTAAGCCCAAAGGAAGCCGCGACGATGATCTGGTAGATTCGATTGATTCTTGTAATGGACCGATGTCACTGGGTAGTTGATCCTTGTCATCGAACGGCATCACGGGGTAATCGATTCTTGAGCATGTAGTGCAGAGGGGCGGTGGCACGCTGTGTCGATGGAGGGAGGCAGGGAGGGGAAGGAGGGAGTAAAGGGGGCACGCTGTGCCGGGGGAGGTAGGAAGGAGTGGAAGGAGGCACGCTGTGCCGAGGGAGGTAGGAAGGGGTGGAAGGAGGCACGCTGTGCCGAGGGAGGGAAGGAGGGAGGCACCCTGTGCCGAGGGAGGGAAGGAGGGAGGGAAGGGAGGCGGGAAGGAAGCGCCCTGCCGAGGGAGGTAGGGAGGGAGCACGCTGTGCCGGGGGAGGCGGGAGGGGAGGGGAAGGAGGGAGGGAAGGAGGGCTGGAAGAAGGCTGCAAAGGGGGAGGGAGGCGCCCTGTGCCGAGGGAGGGAAGGAGGGAGGGAAGGGAGGCGGGAAGGAAGCGCCCTGCCGAGGGAGGGAAGGAGGGAGCACGCAGTGCCAGGAGAGGTGGGGGGGAGGGGAAGGAGGGCTGGATGAAGGCTGCAAGTCAAAGTTAATGAGCACACAATCAGTAAATTGTTTAGACTGAAGATGTCCGATGATGTTAGCGGATGCCCAGCATGCGGGCAGATAACTGGGTAAATGCTCGTTACATCAGATGTTAATGAGCAGACGATCAGTAAATTGTTTTGACTGTAGATGTCAAAGAGAGGGGACTAGTAGAACTGGGTGGGTGAGGGGTGGGTGGGTAAAAGGCTGAATGGAGGGTGAATGAATTCAATAGGTTAGGAGGGGGTGATCTGCATGATCGTGGAGCATGAGGAAACGAACACACGGATGATTGAATTGTAGCGCAATAGAATGCGTGGTTGTGATGAAAACTAGAGGCTGTCAGTACGGCCAATAGCTACGGCGAGTGGGCGTGAAGGGCACCGCAGAGAGAACGTTGTCCAGCTGTGCTTACACGGCGGTTTGTAAGGGGGGGCCCTTTGTGGAAACTGGATGCACGGCCCACTTGGAACCCGAGCCCATTAGCCCATGTCAAAACCCATGTGGGGCCCAGATGGACATGTTGGCTGGGTAGTATGAATGAAAGGTGTTGAAGGAAACTTAGCTTTGTGTGTTGTAGTTGCTTGGTGGGCGGGTGTGTAACTCAGCCTCAGTCAGCGCAGCATTTGGGAGTGACGTCATCGAATCAGCGAAGGTGACAGGTCCGTGGCAAGAAGTGTGCCGGTTTTGAAGTTGCAGCGGGGGGGGAGAGAGGTGGTCTCTCGGATCGCGGTGGTGTTTGTGTCCCGCGACGTCGATGGGCCAGGTTGGCGTTGGAAGAATAAACTGAACGGCGGTTCAGTGAGACGGCATTAACGAGATCGATGAGGAAGCAGTTGATGGCGGGGTGTCAGCGCTGGAATACGGGGTGGCTGGCTGGCGTTGGTGGCGTCTGTCCGAGGTTTCTCCGACGGGGACGGTGCTGAATGCTGATAGTGTGGTCCGTCCGTGGTGGCAAGGTAACTTAAGTTGAGGGTAAGTTAAGTAATGATTACTTTGAAATCGGACGGGGATTCGGCGGAGGAGCAAACACGGAAGCGGCCGTGTGACTGAGAGATACGTGACGTGAGTCATACGAAGAACCAAGCACGAAATGGCAGGTAGACGTGCAGGTACAAATACGTGGAGAAAGGGGAGGGGTTTGGGTGGAAGGTTATCAGTTACCATGGTAGATAAGTCGAGGGGAGGTACTGGATGGGTTACCATGGTGATTGATCACAGAGTGTTGCAGGAAGTTGGCCGAGGATGGAGCTTAGGGTAGATTGAGGAGGAGCAGTGTTAGTCAACGATTTATCATTGAAGGCGTGGTCTTCCTCCTGAACTTATGTTGTACCAACTCCATTTAAACCAATCGGATTTCAATCTTGATGTGGCACAGATCTGATTCAGGCTGGATTTGTCTGCCAGTGTAAATGGGGCCTTAGAGGTGCATGGCCACGGGGGAAAAGAAGGCCATGTGGTGGAAAGTAACTAGTTACATTTACTGTACGTATAAGTACAATTTAGAGTATTTCAAAATTTAAATACTTATACTTATACTTACTCCCTCCAAAAAAAATGTGCGACTGGGAGTGGTGCGACTGGGATCTCCACAATAGTCATGTTTGAACATGGAACCACCGGCCTGGGCCGTGGCTCAGCGGTCCAGGCACCTTGGCTGGTAATCCAGTCTGGCAGTGTGCCACGGGTTCAACTCCCGATCCCGACGGCCTTTACTGCATGTCACTCCCCCCATCTCTCTCCCCATTTCCTGTCAGCCTACTGTCTGTCCCTCCATAAACAAATAATAAAATAAAGGCAAAAGCCACAAAAAAAAACATTTAAAAACAAAAAAAGAACATGGAACCACCGTCCCAACAAGCACTTGTTGAATTGTAGGAGTCGTTACATTTAGTTTGACGTTGTGGAAAATACACAATCTACAAGATCAGCTATTTTCAAAATGTTTGCCTCTTTCTTATATTATAACAATCTGGCTAATGTTTTACCTGTTTTTAGACTGTAGTATCGCTTGTTGATAACTTTTGATGCAGTAAAGTAAGGGTCTTTCCTTCCTTAAATTGTCACGCCACCGTCATCTGGTGACCCTCCCAAAATCACGTGGGGACCCCCCCCCTGCAGGGGTCCCGAACCACAGGTTGAGAACCACTGCTGTGTACAGTAGGTGACTGGCACAAGGTTGCCACTCACATGTTACTGGCAAGAAGTTGACATTCTTACGGGAGGGAGGGTCAGCTTCTGACGACATGTCATGCAGTGTGTTTGGGTTTGCGTCGCCGAAATTGCAGACTTTTAGCCCGTGGTCTGAAGGAGAGAGGGTTGACCTGCCTGCCTGCCTGCCTGTCTGCCTGCCTGCCTGCCTGCCTGCCTGCCTGTCTGTCTGTCTGTCTGTCTGTCTGTCTGTCTGTCTGTCTGTCTGTCTGTCTGTCTGTCTGTCTGCCTGCCTGCCTGCCTGCCTGTCTGCCTGCCTGCCTGCATGCATGCCTGCCTGCCTGCCTGCCTGCCTGTCTGTCTGTCTGTCTGTCTGTCTGTCTGTCTGTCTGTCTGTCTGTCTGTCTGTCTGTCTGTCTGTCTGGGGGACACGCGTCCTGTACTGTACTGTACTGTACTGTACTGTACTGTACTGTACTGTACTGTACTGTACTGTACTGTACTGTACTGTACTGTACTGTACTGTACTGTACTGTACTGTACTGTACGCCACGTACAGGAATAAAGAATAGACGTGTGGGTGTTGCTCTGCAGGGTCACTGCCTGCCTGTCCTCACCTTCCACCATATGTCTGTCTGTCTGTCTGTCTGTCTGCCTGCCTGTCTGTCTGCCTGCCTGTCCTCACCTTCCACCATCTGTCTGTCTGTCTGTCTGTCTGTCTGTCTGTCTGTCTGTCTGTCTGTCTGCTTGTCTGCCTGTCCTCACCTTCCACCATATGTCTGTCTGTCTGCCTATCTGTCTGTCTGCCTGTCTGTCTGTCTGTCTGCCTGCCTGTCCTCACCTTCCACCATATGCAGGCTATTTGCAAGACGTGGCACAGAATTCCCAGGTGGCATGCCATGCCATGCCATGCCATGGCATGGCATGGCATGGCATGGCATGGCATGGCATGGCATGGCATGGCATGGCATGGCATGCCATGGCGTGGCATGGCATGGCATGGCATGCCATGGCGTGGCATGGCATGGCATGGCATGGCATGGCATGGCATGGCATGGCATGGCGTGGCATGGTGTGGCATGGCATGGCATGGCATGGCATGGCATGGCATGGTGTGGCATGGCATGGCATGGCATGGCATGGCATGGTGTGGCATGGCATGGCATGGCATGGCATGGCGTGGCATGGCATCCCCTCATGTGGAAAGTATTAGTACATTTACTTGAACCCCTTCAGGACAGGAGAACCCCTTTTGGTGTTTTAAGCATTATGTTATACTTTAGCTGTTGAAAAAATAGCAGATCTACAAGCTCTTAGCGCGGCTACGAGCTTGTAGATCTGCTATTTTTGAAAAATCGTGAAAATGTGGCGCGAATCTTTGAATATATATTCTTTCAGAGCAAACGTTTTTTCACTCAAATCTTTGCTTCTGGGGGTGGGGGGGGGGGTCCCTGCAACAACATATTTTCAACATATTTTCATTTTTGGAGGTCCTTGACATGAAAAACTGAAAAACTGAGAACCACTGACATACATAGGGTTTTTCAGAAAACGGTCATGATTTAGAAGACATTTGTAGAATCGTCCTCATGGATTAAATACTGAACTGAATAGTTTGTTCAACCAAGGTTCATGTTTTAGGTTATTAGAGAAAGTAAAAGATGAGTTCATTTTTTTTTCCATTTGCTGCTTTCTTTCGTTTCAGGGATTTTAGCTATTTCTGACAGGGGGGGGGGGGGGGGTAGATCTGCTATTTTTCAACAGCAAGGATATTTAACCCATTCTGAAACGGGAACCCCTTCTGGTGTTTCAAGCATTATGTTATTCTCTACAAGCTCATAGCGCGGCTACGAGCTTGTATAGGTCTGCTATTTTAGAAAAACTGTGAAAATGTGGCGCAAATCTTTGAATATAATATTCTTTCAGGGCGAACGTTTTTAACTCAAATCTTTGCTTCTGGGGAGGAGGTCCTTGGAATTAACAACATATTTTCAGATGGGGGGTCGGCGGCCAAATACATATACTTTTTGGGGTCCTTGACATGAAATATTGAGCACCACTGATACAGAAACATGAGGTATTTCAGAAAACTGTCAGAATTTAAATGACATTTTTTTTAATTTCGACGTCAGGTCTAAATGGGTAAAAGCTATGAGGTGACACAGACGCGTCCTCAGGACTAAATGGTTAACCCATTTTGGGCGGGAACCCCTTTTGGTGTAGCTTTAGCTATTGAAAAATAGCAGATCTACAAGCTCATAGCGCGCCACCGAGTGGCGCGCTACGAGCTTGTAGGTCTGCTATTTTTGAAAAAATCGAAGAACCACTGACATAATAGAAACATAGCTTTTTCAGAAAACTGTCAGGATGTAGAAGACATTTTTAGAATCTGATCTCAGGTCTTAATGGTTAAAGGCCTCGGAGCATCGTCCACAGACAGACAGTCCATCAGTATCGCGGTCGGTGCCATTCTTTTGCTCTCAGGCTGTCATTCATATCATCTATACTGTAAACCGTTCTCTGTGACACCTGATCCTCCTCTGACATTATGATGATGTATTTGCACAGCTCTGTTGAAGGGCAGTTCATCACAGCTCTGTTGAAGGGCAGTTCATCACAGCTCTGTTGAAGGGCAGTTCATCACAGCTCTGTTGAAGGGCAGTTCATCACAGCTCTGTTGAAGGGCAGTTCATCACAGCTCTGTTGAAGGGCAGTTCATCTCCACAGCTCTGTTGAAGGGCAGTTCATCTCCACATCTCTGTTGAAGGGCAGTTCATCACAGCTCTGTTGAAGGGCAGTTCATCACAGCTCTGTTGAAGGGCAGTTCATCACAGCTCTGTTGAAGGGCAGTTCATCACAGCTCTGTTGAAGGGCAGTTCATCACAGCTCTGTTGAAGGGCAGTTCATCTCCACAGCTCTGTTGAAGGGCAGTTCATCTCCACAGCTCTGTTGAAGGGCAGTTCATCACAGCTCTGTTGAAGGGCAGTTCATCACAGCTCTGTTGAAGGGCAGTTCATCACAGCTCTGTTGAAGGGCAGTTCATCACAGCTCTGTTGAAGGGCAGTTCATCTCCACAGCTCTGTTGAAGGGCAGTTCATCTCCACAGCTCTGTTGAAGGGCAGTTCATCACAGCTCTTTTGAAGGGCAGTTCATCACAGCTCTGTTGAAGGGCAGTTCATCACAGCTCTGTTGAAGGGCAGTTCATCACAGCTCTGTTGAAGGGCAGTTCATCTCCACAGCTCTGTTGAAGGGCAGTTCATCTCCACAGCTCTGTTGAAGGGCAGTTCATCACAGCTCTGTTGAAGGGCAGTTCATCACAGCTCTGTTGAAGGGCAGTTCATCACAGCTCTGTTGAAGGGCAGTTCATCACAGCTCTGTTGAAGGGCAGTTCATCACAGCTCTGTTGAAGGGCAGTTCATCACAGCTCTGTTGAAGGGCAGTTCATCTCCACAGCTCTGTTGAAGGGCAGTTCATCTCCACATCTCTGTTGAAGGGCAGTTCATCACAGCTCTGTTGAAGGGCAGTTCATCACAGCTCTGTTGAAGGGCAGTTCATCACAGCTCTGTTGAAGGGCAGTTCATCACAGCTCTGTTGAAGGGCAGTTCATCACAGCTCTGTTGAAGGGCAGTTCATCTCCACAGCTCTGTTGAAGGGCAGTTAATCTCCACAGCTCTGTTGAAGGGCAGTTCATCACAGCTCTGTTGAAGGGCAGTTAATCACAGCTCTGTTGAAGGGCAGTTCATCACAGCTCTGTTGAAGGGCAGTTCATCACAGCTCTGTTGAAGGGCAGTTCATCACAGCTCTGTTGAAGGGCAGTTCATCACAGCTCTGTTGAAGGGCAGTTCATCACAGCTCTGTTGAAGGGCAGTTCATCTCCACACTGGGGAGCAAACAACACAATGCCAAGCCTTTCCCGTGGATTCGTCCACAAAGGTATAACGATACAATTTACAAATTTAGCAGACGCTCTTAATCCAGAGCGATCGACTTACAGTAAACAAGAACAACGCATGGCAATAATACATCATGTGCATATAAATAGTCATCACGAATCATCAAGCTAAGAACGTAACAGCTCTCTGACAGTAGTATCTGTACAGTGATCAACACTATTGAGTGCTGCCTGTGTCTATACATAAAATGCTATCTAAATGACTTACGGGGCTAGGGCAAGTGCTACGGGCTAAGATGGAGTCTGAAGAAGTGGGTTTTCAGACTACGGCGGAATATTGCAGGCAGTGCCTGCCTGCCTGCCTGCCTGCCTGCCTGCCTGCCTGCCTGTGTCTGCAGAGAATGCCCTGCTCAGTGCTTTCCATGGGTAACAGTTACAAACATTCACATGTGGGAATAAACCTGGTTGTGAAACCAAACCACAGTCAGTCTTTATAGCGTGTAAGTTGTGGGCCAGTGAAAATCACCACTGGAGCCACCATGGTGGAGCTACAGCCTCCAGCCTGGCCCCATCCGAGGGAGGAGAAGACATGGTGGAGCTACAGCCTCCAGCCTGGCCCCATCCGAGGGAGGAGAAGACATGGTGGAGCTACAGCCTCCAGCCTGGCCCCATCCGAGGGAGTAGAAGACATGGTGGAGCTACAGCCTCCAGCCTGGCCCCATCCGAGGGAGGAGAAGACATGGTGGAGCTGCAGCCTCCAGCCTGGCCCCATCCGAGGGAGTGGAGCCACCATGGTGTAGCTACAGCCTCCAGCCTGGCCCCATCCGAGGGAGTGGAGCCACCATGGTGTAGCTACAGCCTCCAGCCTGGCCCCATCCGAGGGAGTGGAGCCACCATGGTGTAGCTACAGCCTCCAGCCTGGCCCCATCCGAGGGAGGAGAAGACATGGTGAAGCTACAGCCTCCGCCTGGCCCCATCCGAGGGAGGAGAAGACATGGTGGAGCTACAGCCTCCAGCCTGGCCCCATCCGAGGGAGAAGAAGACATGGTGGAGCTACAGCCTCCAGCCTGGCCCCATCCGAGGGAGGAGAAGACATGGTGGAGCTGCAGCCTCCAGCCTGGCCCCATCCGAGGGAGGAGAAGACATGGTGGAGCTACAGCCTCCAGCCTGGCCCCATCCGAGGGAGGAGAAGACATGGTGTAGCTACAGCCTCCGCCTGGCCCCATCCGAGGGAGAAGGAGCCATGGTGTAGCTGCAGCCTCCAGCCTGGCCCCATCCGAGGGAGAAGGAGCCATGGTGAAGCTACAGCCTCCAGACAAGATACATTTGTGTTTTTCGAACCCGTTCAAGATTTTTCTATAAACATGTTCAAAGAATAGCAGATGTACAAACTTGCAGTTGCAGCGCCGGCGCGGCACAAAGTGTCACGCGGTGAGCTTGTACATCTGCAATTTTGATGTTAATCTAAACCACCCATTTTTCAGTTGCTCTAGCCAAAAATCTATAACCGAACCGTTAATGGGGTAAGCTGCTTTTAGTTTCTGAGGGGCGATGAGGGTCTTAATGATGTCATGTCTTAATGATGTCATGTCTTAATGATGTCATGTGGCAACCAAGTCTATGAAGTCTATGGACTTTCATGCCCCGCTAAAAAAAACAGAACCCACATGTGGCAGTCAAGTCTATTGACTTTTTACGTTTGCATGTCACAACCACATGTAGTACCACACTTCACACAAGTGTGTTTCATGTCCAGCTTTTGGTGTGTGTGTGTGTGTTGTGTAACCCAAATTCTGTCCCAACACAAACATTGAATGCCATTGACAATGAATGGACAATTTGGAGTGTTTGTGTAAACACAAACATTGCGTAACACAAACATTGATGACGAAGGTGAAGACGCAAATTGTGATTGGCCGGAATGAATGAATAGTTTATTTCGGTGCTTTACATTTACATGTTAAGTTTCATCATTTGCATTTAAGATGATGATGTAAGTGTCTATCTGTGCACGCCACTGCCCACACCACCACAGCTCCCCATGCTTACTCATACAATCATCCTTTCCATTCCCCGTCATTATCCTGCAGGGATTTAGAAAATCTAACTGGACCATTCAGTTGGATCCCAAGGCAATTTCTATCTCCTTTCAAGGCTATTGTGCAATATACGCACGCACGCACGCACGCACGCACGCACGCACGCACGCACGCACGCACGCACGCACTTTTAGAATACGGTATAATCTATATGCAGAGCATTAATTATGAAGCAGATTGATTCAGTCATGCCAGTCACACATTCAGGCACTGGGTGGTGGGTGGCTGTGCTATGAATGCATATCGACAGGGTTATTCCTTCAAATTTTTATCCCACGATTTTGTGACGCAGTGTCAATCTATCTAATGTAATCCTGGGCTCTATACTCCCTCTGCCAACCTGGGGTGAGCAACGGACTGACCTCATGCTTCCTTCTACGCATGAGGAGTCCAATATGCTTCTTTCCCCGGCCGGACGTAGCGCGTGGAAGGAACACGTTATTCCTACCAGTTCCTTTCCCCTCCATCAGGCTGGCCAGGGGGAGGCAGTATAGAGACCATGGATTACTGCATGGTTTTTGTGAGGGTACCTACCCTAGGGGACACGGGGAGAACATGTGAGGGTACCTACCCTAGGGGACACGGGGAGAACATGTGAGGGTACCTACCCTAGGGGACACGGGGAGAACATGTGAGGGTACCTACCCTAAGGGACACGGGGAGAACATGTGAGGGTACCTACCCTAGGGGACACGGGGAGAACATGTGAGGGTACCTACCCTAGGGGACACGGGGAGAACATGTGAGGGTACCTACCCTAGGGGACACGGGGAGAACATGTGAGGGTACCTATCCTAAGGGACACGGGGAGAACATGTGAGGGTACCTACCCTAGGGGACACGGGGAGAACATGTGAGGGTACCTACCCTAGGGGACACGGGGAGAACATGTGAGGGTACCTACCCTAGGGGACACGGGGAGAACATGCAAACTCCACACAGAAAGGCTCTTCGCCAACCCTGCCTCGGGTATGGGCACTGATGACGCGGTGGATAAAACACGCCCCCAGCGCCCACAGCGTCCCCAGCGGGAATCGAACCCAGGGCCTTCTGGCTGTGTGGCGACAGCACTACCGACTGTGCCACCGTGCCCTCTTAAGTAGCTGAACTTAAGCGGAATCCCATTTTACTGGAGCCAGAAGGTCAGAACTGGCCTATAATTTGCCAAATACAAAACAAAACATCACAAAAATATCACCACTGAACATTTTATATAATTTAATTGGTTGCTAGTGACCTACTGACCTTCAATGGCTTTGACAGGCGTAACGCCCGGGATTCTAACTTGGGCGTCCCGCGTGAATGTCCAACATCTTAACCACTCTGCTACACAGGCAAGGACTAAACATCGCCTATTATTCTCAAAGATTTACACTTTTTATTTTTGCCAGGAGACATGGTTATTTTTGCCTATAAATAATACATAGGCCTTGCACATACACATAGGGTACATACTCACACACATGCGCACGGCTGCGCGTGCGCACACACACACACACACACACACACACACACACACACACACGCACGCACGCACGCAAGCTTGCACGCTTGCACTTACATATACATTGTGTGTAGCACTGTGAGACTTTCATATATGTGTTTCCGGTTCTGGAAACAGGAATGGAACCTTCTAGAAAGGGGAACTATACAGTCATGCACTGAGCCTATATGGGAAGCGCGTCAGGCTTCTTGGCTTCCTGCGACTCCAGGCATGTCCAAAAACTAGGACTTATACAGTACGTACAGTCGTGGGTAGGCCACCCAGCCTGGCGTAGATAAGCTCTGTGCCCTTTCTAGTTGCCAACATGCTTTTCATTGGAATTTCTTTGACGTTTTCCACAGAAAATGTCCCCTGTTACTGTGCCAATTAAAACTAATTTAGTGATTCCCAAACGTTTCAGGTCGAGACCAAGAAGAGAGATTATATATTTTTTCCGCGACACAAACTATAGTGAAAATAGCAGATCTACAAGCTTGCAACCGTGGCTAATTTATGTAATTTCTTAGATTTGTTTAGGCTATTTGTTTGTTTTGACATATATAAAATGATAATATTTTTAGTTTACCTAAATGTAGGTAAGGGAAATTACGTTTTTTACTCGAGAAATCCACTGTTTGGTAAAGTGTATAAATAATGAGACAGAAACCTCATCAATCAATAATATATATGGTCACTTCAAAGGCTGTTAGGTTTGTTCAAAATCTGTGCGTTTTAAAGCTTTAAAAGTATATCATATTTTATTTCTTTCATAAATAGAGAATCTTTCACTCAATAGGAGCTGCTCCTGTCGCAAGTTGATGATGTCACATGTCCATATGGTCTAGTGACTCTAGTCCATATGGAATGTATGGAATGTGTATGCTAATAAAAACCAACTTTATGCTTCCTAAGGATAATATGAGCATCAAAGCTATATTTCATATACATTTTATTAGCATGTACATTCCATACATTCCATAGATAGGGCTGGACCACACATCAACTTGCGACAGTCAGGAGCAGCTCCTATTGAGTGGAAGATTCTCTATTTATGAAAGAAATACAATATTGAAGGTGTTTTTATTTATTTTTATTTTAGCTGTAGAGGGCAAGTATAATGTTTTAAGGCATATTTGTCTTATAGCCAGGGTTCCTTTTAAGTGCAGATCATCAGACTATTATTGTGTCTTTTACTGTAAATTGAAACTTCACAGTCAGCTGTCAGCTTTAATATGAGTGGTTGGTTATGGCAGAGAGAGAGAGAGAGAGAGAGAGAGAGAGAGAGAGAGTCAGTCAGTCGCCAGAGAGAGAGGAAGAGAGAGAGCAGAGCACCACCCACAAATAACGGGTTTTCTCTCTGTCATCATCATCATCATTACATCCTCGGTCTCGGAGCAGCTGTGTGTGTATGGTGTGTGAGAGCGTGAGCGTGTGCGTGTCATCCGTGCGTGGAGTCGTGGACTAACCAAGTGGACGCTTCCCTATTCTGCTGTTCTTATTCATGGTAGTAGCCTATACGGAGTGGAGTGTGTGAGACTCGGATCGGATCGAGAGAGGAAATAAAGTGCAGTCACACCTCCGTCGCTCCTCCTTATTCCTGCATGTGTTAGTTTTCGCTTCGCAATATCGCGTTCTCACCGTGGCGACGCGAATTATAACCGAAACATGGACACGGAATAACCACGATTAACTAGATCTAGATCTTTCCAATCAGTATTTATAGGGGCTTTTATTTTTTAAATTAATTTAAACTCGTTGGTACTCCCACTCCCTCCCCATCCATTCCACTATGATGGAGGGGTGGCGGCAGTGCGCGTTGTGGCTCATCCAGTGCAAGGTGCTGCCGGCCAGCCACCGCGTGACGTGGGGGTCCGCGGGGGTCTTCGACCTGGCGCAGACCCTCCGCGACGGCGTGCTGCTGTGTCAGCTCCTCAACAACCTGCGCGGGGGGTCCGCCATCAACCTGAAGGAGATCAACCTCAGGCCGCAGATGTCACAGGTAAGGCAAAGCAACAACAAACAAACAACAAACTGAGAGAGAAACCGTTTACTTGTACCGTTTACTTTGAGATCAAGCTTTCGGGACCGTTTGGGTCACCGTTTCTGTATTTGGGACGTAGGTACCGATGTCCCAAATACAGAAACGGTGACCTAAAAGGTCCCGAAAGCGACTCTGAGAGAGAGAGAACCCGCTTGTAAACACAACAGACTAAACAGACTGACACAAGACATGTGCCTGTGCGCAAAACACGGGATTTATGTGTTGGTTACTTAATTCTGACTGTTGATTCAAGTCCTCAAACTTAATTGTAAGTGATTTTTAGGACTCCTCTGTGCTTATTTATTTAGCTATATTGGATTTGAGGAAGTGAAGTAAGTGACCACTTTGGCCAACAGTCAGTGAGTGAGTGAACTGCTGCTCAGCTCTGTCTGCCTGCCCCCTTTTGGCCATAATGATACACAGCAGTGGTTTTCATGTCAAGGTCCATTATTTATTCATCAGCATTAAGAGCCACCATTTGATGAGGTTTATCCTCTCAGACCCAAAACTTTCCGGCTGAGAATATTTTGTTGATTCATTTAGATGTTGTCCACAATTCCATGCTGTATTGATGTGGTAGGCTATACGAATATCCATAGGAGAGATGACAGGACACTTCTTGTAAATTAAGTAATGATGTTTGGCATTAATTTAACTCTTGAGGGCGTAACATGAAACCAAATGGACCCGTGTTCATTTTACGCTCTCTAGAGTTAAGGATTTATAGGCCTAATAAGGGTCGATCGGGTTACCAACTCTCCATCATTTAAGTTGAGCTGTATGGGGACCACCTGGAACCCCCTCCTCAAGGACCACTGGTGGTCCCCGGACCACTGGTTGGTTGCGTCTGTGGCTCAGGAGGTAGAGCAGGTCGTCCCATGATCCATATGAGTCGGAGGTTCGAATCCCGGCTCCTCCTCCTCCTGTCCACATGTCGAAGTATCCTTGGGCAAGACACTGAACCCTACATTGCCTCCAGTGAGTTGGTCGGTGTGAGCTCGCCACCATGACCATCGGTGTGTGACATGAGGATGCTGGTGTCGACTGTTCGCCGCTTCACCTCCCAATGTATGAATGAATGAACCGTTGTTACTAAAGCGCTTTGAGTAAGCGCGTGCATCGTGCAAAGAAAAGCGCTATAAAAATGCAATCCATTATTATTATGAAAACCGTGCAGTTCCCCTCTTCTGTTGTGGTTGTGGGATTGATTGATTGATTGATTGATTGATTGATTGATTGACGACAGGTTCAAACATGAGTATCTGTATCTTGTAGACCAGGCCTGTTGTCTTCCACCCTGAGCCGTCCCATCCTAATTAACACAGTGAGCAGGGGTTAAGTGGGTTCTAGGGATGGGATGCAAAGCAGCGGTACTCTGAGCAGTTTGTTTTGGGGTGTCTGGAGCCTTGTTTCTAGGGCCTTTGTGGTGCTGTGGTACCCTGATGTCTGGAGCCTTGTTTTTAGGGCCTTTGTGGTGCTGTGGTACCCTGAGGGATGTCTGGAGCCTTGTTTCTAGGGCCTTTGTGGTGCTGTGGTACCCTGAGGTGCATTTCTCATGTAGTCTTCTTTTTCTTATACTCATAAAGGTATCTATCTATCTCTATCTCTCTATCTATCTATCTATCTATCTATCTATCCTTACTGACCAGTTAGGAGGTCTTGTACAAAGATCTTCTTGTTTGGTTGACTTTTTTTGATTACTTTAGATGCAATGTTTTTCCACTGGAAAGATTGCATTATTAAGACAAATTGATTCTATACAAATGCCTTCTAAATCTGTAGTTAGCTTGTGATTGTAATTTGTAACATTAGGCTACAACAAGAACAACAAGAACAACAAGAACTGTCTACTATTGTCTAATTGAGTACTTGGAGCGCTCTCCTCAAAACACAGTGGCCGAGGTCTGTACAGTGTACAGCCCAGGTCTGGTATTCCTAAACGTAAGTTCAGTAAACTATGCCTAAGTAGTTCAATCTAACCTTATTCCTAAACCTAAGTTCAGTAAACTATGCCTAAGTAGTTCAATCTAACCTTATTGCTAAACGTAACCTCAGTAAACTATGCCTAAACGGTTAAACCTAACCTTATTCCTAAACATAACCTCAGTGAAAATATTTCTAAATCTAACCTTATTCCTAACCTTAACCTGCAGTAAATCGGTACCAAAACCCTATTCCTAAACGTAACCCCAGTAAAACCAACCCTAAACTTCTTTCTAACCTTTATTCTCAGTAAAAAAACAAATGAGAAACTGAGGGCGAGCGTGTTTTTAAGGCGAGCATTCCGGGTTACCGTCTAATTAATTGTATTCCCTGCCATGCACGCAGTGCAGTGTGTGTGTGTGTGTGTGTGTGTGTGTGTGTGAAAGCCAAGCCCCGACAGTCGGAACTACCAGATAGATGGTTTGATGTCCCGGCCAGGAAGGCAGACAGACAGACGGACAGACTTTTTTACGCAGTCACAGACACACATAGAGAGAGAGAGGTACATAGATGGAGAGAAACGCCGTCCAAGTGGCTCCTCCGCAGCTTGTCAAATACCATCTGCTCCTGTAACAAGGCAGCCAGAGCCGGGGTCAGATTAAAATTCTCCTTCATGACAGTAAATCTAGCGCCTGTACTGGCGTGATGACAACACACAGCGAGAGCAGCACTCTCCCCCGCGGGGCCACAGACCTGCCCTGGAAAAAACAACAATAATAACGCAGAAGTACTGTACGCGTACGTACACGCACACACACGGCCACGCAAGCACACGCACACACGGCCACGCGCACAGAGAAAAAGACATAAAAGGCAAGGCATTGATGGAAAGCACGTTGACTCGATCTGGCCTCTTGGGGAGGGGGGGAAACAGCACTCCGGATTCAATGGCACAGCTAGCGAGTATATAGAGGGAAATGTCAGAGTGCATTTTGTTCCAGATCGACCATCGTGAATTGATTTTCTCGTACGGGGACGCTTCTACAATTGAATTGTCTCGACGACGTGAACCTATATATATGGATCAAACGTGCATTCAAATGAACATCCATGGACGATGCTAAAGTAAAATAATAATAATCGCTTTTATTGCTTTCAGCCCTCATCGACGGAGGATCCGTTTACCCAGAGATCTCAAAGTGAAATTAGATTTGCCGCTGTAAGACGAGACACGTGATTGGTGGATTTTAGGCTACTGTAAGGGTTATGGAGACAGCTGATTGGTGGATTTATAGGCTGCTGTCTGTAAGGGTTCTGGTCCTGTTGTCCAATGAATGATTGATAAATGCAGGTCGTTATCAGGCCTGTCACAATAACATGATCGCCTAATCACAATTCACCATTTTGTCAGCCTTCTGATTGGTCCCTGACTGACCAACCAGCAGGCTCTTTCTGCCTTGTACCACCCTGGTTTCGCCTTGAATATGTTGAATTTGCTTAAACATCATTTTTGTAAAAAAAAACAAAACCCAAAAATGATATGGCCAGTCACCATCCTGCAGCTGTGATGTTCCTTTTTACTGACACCACCAAGTTAAAATAAGAATTGAACGTACAGAATATCAATACGAAGCAACTGAAAAAACACCTTATTTCAATGGTAGTGGATGGAGAGAGAGAGATGGAGAGAGAGATGGAGAGAGAGAGTTGTCCCAACAACGGCACAGCAAACAATGGAGTACCAAGAGGCGGGACTTGACAAAGGAATCATCACTCGTTTCCATGTGGAGAAATGTCCATACATTTTCAAACATTTTTTCAAAAATAGCAGAAATAGCAGCTATTTTGTAATTTATATTGAATGTGTCAGTGATCTCTCTGTATATTTCAGTTATTTGTCATATCTGCTCCTGTGCAATTTGTGACTACGAAGCCTTAAAGGCAAACAGAAACACACATTGTAACGTCCCAATGTTCTATGCTAAAAACCACACAATGAACCCATTTAGACCTGAGGACGATTCTAAAAAAAATGCCTTCATGTCAAGGACCCCCGGAATTATCTGAATTTGTCCGTGGACCCCCATCTGAAAATGTGTTGTTCCAGGGACCCCCCCCCCCCCCCCCCCCCCCAGAAGCAAAGATTTGAGTAAAAACGTTCGCTGTGAAAGAATATATATTCAAAGATTTGCGCCACATTTTCACAATTTTTCAAAAAAATAGCAGATCTACAAGCTCCTAGCGCGGCACGAGCTTGTAGATCTGCTATTTTTCAATAGCTAAAGTATAACCTAATGCTTAAAAACACCAAAAGGGGGCAATTATTTGTGTCATGTAAGCTGACAATTTCATCGTCAGGTTCAATGTGTAATGGTGACGGCTCTAGACATGTGCTCTCAGTCATGACATGATGACAGACACAGCGGAGGAGTGGCCATGTATGCGTAGAGAAGGGGTGGTTGAACTTGTGCCCTGTGTTTAGCCCCAGGGCCTGGCGTGGCCTGGCCTGGCCTGGCCTGGCCTGGCCTGGCTCGGCTCACGTCGTGGGCTATTTATAGCACAGAGCTTGTTACTCGCATGGTTGGTCGGTTGCCTTTTAGTCACACAGTGCAGTCACACTCCGACACACAGCGACAACAATGGACAACATGGTAGTGCATTTGAACATGAACATGCAAGTATGCATTATGCATGAAGTGTACTGGTGTAAAAACAATAAGCAGGTGCGTGCAGCACAATATATATATATATATATACACGCTAGCGTGTATGCATGCGTGCACTTGTAGCGCACACATACTGTACCAAATGTATGTGTAGTGTAGTTAACAGACTTAAAGGGACACTTCACCCTTTTTGTAAAACAATATGTGTTAATGACTACAATTCCCATAATGCTTTGGTGCACTGCTCCACCTTGTGTATAGGTGGAGGGCTGTCTTTCTGAAGGCTCATTCATAGTCTGGATTTCCGGTGGTGAGGTGACCACCGGAGCTGAAATAACGTTGAGCGGTGTTGAGTAAAAACAGAGAGAAGGGCTGGGGCGGTGGCGGTGGTTTGCTCTTCACCGCGGCTCGTGACGTCATGTTGTAGTTCGGTGGTCACCCCACCACCGAAAATCCAGACTATGAATAACGCTTTAGAGTCAACATGTAGTCCAGGAAGTAAGTGAGTCCAGTGTCCATGACATCAGAGACACTGGGCTCACTGCTAAAATCTAAAATATCTAAAACCACATATTACACACATAAAGACCCCCAGGGAAGTGTTCTAAATCTTCTAAACGTCATTTACATGTATGTTTTTGCAAAAAGGGTGAAGTGTAAACTAGTACTTTATATAGAGAGTAAAACAAAATCCATCCCACTCCTGGTAAAATGACTCCTGATCCCATCCCGCTCCTGTTGTTTTTTTGAGGGGCGCTATATCCCCTCCTATGTTCAGCTTTGAGGGTGTCCTGTAAACACAAACATTGAATGCCATTGAAAGTGAGTAGCCATTTCTGAGTGTTTGTGTAAACACAAACATTATATAAGCAACGCAAACATTGAAGACAAAAGTGAGGACGCAAATTGTGATGAGATGATGTATGATGATGTATGATAATAAGAGCGCCCCTCACTTCACACAGGTGTGATTATCATTATTGCTGTTCTTTTGAGGGGTGCCAGCCCCTCCTATGGCCAGCTTTGTGTGTTTAAGTGCACCACATTTGTGATGATTTGATTGGCTGAGCAGCACAGAATGTGTTGTATGATGATGTATGCCGATAAGAGCGCCCCACACTTCACAGGAGTTTGATTGTTATTAATAAGTTAGTCATCATGGGAAAGGCAATGGATTTTGTGTTCTTTTTAGATTGCTGTGTTTCATGCAGTTTTAATTAAAACGATATGGTACCAGGAACAGTTCATCTGCAATCTTCGCTCCTACTCTCACCTATGGTCGTGAATTGTGGGTCATGACCGAAAGAATAAGGCCCCGAATACAAGCGGCCGAAATGAGTTTTCTCTGACGGGTGGCTGGCATCTTCCTTAGAGATAGGGTGAGAAGTTCAGTCACACGAGAGAGACTCGGAGTAGAACCGCTGCTCCTTCGCCTGGAAAGGAGCCAGCTGAGGTGGTTCAGGCATCTGGTTAGGATGCTCTCTGGTGGTAGCCTGGCTAATAAGCCAGACTCAAATCACACTGTCGTATGGTATATGAGTCTGGAGTCTGGAGATGCTGTGTATGGATCTTGTTTCCCGGGGGGCGGGTTCAAACATTTTCTCTTTGATGCAATTGGTCAGAGCTACTGTCAGTCAAAGGTCTCAAGCATTGAACGTCACTGTACCAAAGCCCACCCATATTGCATACCGTGTCCCGATTGGCCACACCAGTTCTCTGGTGTAGGAAATGGGCGTACAATTGAGCCTCTCCAGACCGTAATCCGCCGGCAGGCAGATTCGGCTGATTCGGTCTGGCTTATTAGCCAGGCTACTCTGGTGGAGCTGTTGCCCCCACGACCTGACCACGGATAAGCGGTTGAAGATGGATGGATGGATTATTTTATTAGACAATAAAAAATGCAAAAAGTATAGGGTACAGTCAGGCACATTGTTACAGTATAGGGTACAGTATAGGGTACAGTATAGGGTACAGTCGGGCACATTGGTCCAAAAGGACAGCACCGAAGAAAGACCTTGCGGTCTTGTTTCCATTCGGGTCTGTGCACTTTACTTTACTTTATTTGTATTGGTTTATTTGGACGGGACAGAGTATATTAATGAACATTACATTAAACATATTGCGTAAATCCAACGGATTTAGCAGAAATGCAAATTTCCATCAATAGTCCCCGGACTAAACGATAAACACTAAACAATACTGACATAACAAGGCATGAGAGGACGGCATACAGAAACATAATGCATTTCAAACACAACACAACATAAGAAAAGATTAAAACTATTGATGGAGTAGGCCAACTGTTGTGGACTGAGAGTCCAGAGTTAATACAATTTTTAATCCCATCCTACTGGAATCCCACGGGACCAGCGGGAATCCCGAAAAAAATGTCCTCTATTCCCACTCCCATACACTGTTATGCAGAGTTATGGGTTAGTACTGTATGTCTGGAGGCTCCTAGTGTCTCCCAACATCTCATCAAGACATCTCCCCCAGAGTTAGTGTCGAAGTGTCCTTGAGCAAGACACTGAACCCCGAATTGCTCCTGATGTGCTGGTTGGTGCCTTGCGTGGTTTCCTCCGCCATCGGTGTATGAATGAATGTGTGTGTGAATGGGTGAATGTAATGCACAATGTATGTATAAAGTGCCTTGGATAAAGGCGCTATATAAATGCACCATTTACCAGTGACTGTCTCTGAAACACCCACCGATTCCAGACGTATACAACGCTGACGATGTGTCCAAGTTTGTGCATCAGCTTAACCCATTTAGGCCTGACGTCAAATTTTAAAAAATGTCTTCTAAATCATGACAGTTTTCTGAAATACCTATGTTTCTATATCAGTATTTCATGTCAAGGACCCCAAAGATTATATGAAGTTGGCCGCCGACCTGAAAATATGTTCCAGGGACCCCCCCCCCCCCCCCCCCCCCCCCCCAGAAGCAAAGATTTGAGTTAAAAACGTTCACTCTGAAAGAATATATATTCAACGATGTGAGGCACATTTTCATGATTTTTCTAAAATAGCAGACCTACGAGCTTGTAGATCTGCTATTTTTCAATAGCTAAAGCATAACATAATAAAACACAAAGGGGTTCCCGCCCAAAATGGATTAAGTAGATGTTTTACTTACTGTCACTGCTCGGCCGAATGGATGAGTGTGAATATTATCAGATAAATAAGCAATAAGCATTTGACTTTTACGCCTTTACCTTGAGTCTGGCAGCTATAGGGCGGGTTTGAAATTTACATAACTTTCCCCCCCAAATGCTCTGCATAATTCATGAGCGCAAGTGGCAGCTATTTTATCATTGGCCAATAAGGGCGCACGGGAGACGAGACGCGGCTGTGGCCTTGCACCCAGGGGACCACGGCGAGATGGAAGAGACAAAGGCAGCGCAGCCGGGACGGCCTACAAAGGATGGTCTCCAAGGACGCAAGGGGGGCTGGGGGGGGGCTAAAGGGCTGGCAAAGCTGTGCCGCGCAGCGCGTGTGAAGTGTAATTAAAACACAATGCATTGTATAACTCTGGAGATGTGATGTTGCCACCGTCCGCTCCCTCCAGGCAGCTTCCTTTTTCCTTTTTTTTTAAAAATGTTTCATCCCACAATTTTGTAACCCATTTCTTCACCCAGTGTCAATTATCTACACTTCCTCTGCCAACGGGGGGGGGGGGGGGGGGGGGGGCAGCGGACTGACCTCATGCCTCCTTCTATGCATGAGGAGTCCAAGCTGCTTCTTTTCACCTGACAGGGGAGAGTTTCCCCGGCCGGACGTAGCTCGTGGAAGGAACACGTTATTCCGACCAGTTCCTTTCCCCTCCATCAGGCGCCCCGGCTGGCCAGGGGGAGGCAGTTCAGAGACCAGGATTACGGCATGTTTTTTGTGAGGGTACCTACCCTAGGGGACACGGGGAGAACATGCAAACTCCACACAGCTTCCTTTTTCTTTACAAAAAAATTATAATAATGGCACAAAAGTGAAACCATACATACCGTTAAAGGACCACTTTTCAACCTATTTTATACAATTTGTCCTCACTAATGATCATTATAAAATAGCACAATTTGTTTCTACTCAGTCTGTGTCTCATTGGAGGGCTGTGGGCAGTTCAGAAACCTGTCTGTGTCTGGCTGTGGGCAGTTCAGAAACCAGTCTGTGTCTCATAGGAGGGCTGTGGGCAGTTCAGAAACCAGTCTGTGTCTCATTGGAGGGCTGTGGGCAGTTCAGAAACCAGTCTGTGTCTCATTGGAGGGCTGTGGGCAGTTCAGAAACCAGTCTGTGTCTCATTGGAGGGCTGTGGGCAGTTCAGAAACCAGTCTGTCTCATTGGAGGGCTGTGGGCAGTTCAGAAACAGGCCTGTGTCTCATTGGAGAGCTGTGGGCAGTTCAGAAACCAGTCTGTGTCTCATAGGAGGGCTGTGGGCAGTTCAGAAACCAGTCTGTGTCTCATTGGAGGGCTGTGGGCAGTTCAGAAACCAGTCTGTCTCATTGGAGGGCTGTGGGCAGTTCAGAAACCAGTCTGTGTCTCATTGGAGGGCTGTGGGCAGTTCAGAAACCAGTCTGTGTCATAGGAGGGCTGTGGGCAGTTCAGAAACCAGTCTGTGTCTCATTGGAGGGCTGTGGGCAGTTCAGAAACCAGTCTGTCTCATTGGAGGGCTGTGGGCAGTTCAGAAACCAGTCTGTGTCTCATTGGAGGGCTGTGGGCAGTTCAGAAACCAGTCTGTGTCTCATTGGAGGGCTGTGGGCAGTTCAGAAACCAGTCTGTGTCTCATAGGAGGGCTGTGGGCAGTTCAGAAACCAGTCTGTGTCTCATTGGAGGGCTGTGGGCAGTTCAGAAACCAGTCTGTGTCTCATTGGAGGGCTGTGGACAGTTCAGAAACCAGTCTGTGTCTCATTGGAGGGCTGTGGGCAGTTCAGAAACCAGTCTGTGTCTCATTGGAGGGCTGTGGGCAATTCAGAAACCAGTCTGTGTCTCATAGGAGGGCTGTGGGCAGTTCAGAAACCAGTCTGTGTCTCATAGGAGGGCTGTGGGCAGTTCAGAAACCAGTCTGTGTCTCATTGGAGGGCTGTGGGCAGTTCAGAAACCAGTCTGTGTCTCATTGGAGGGCTGTGGGCAGTTTAGAAACCAGTCTGTGTCTCATAGGGCTGTGGGCAGTTCAGAAACCAGTCTGTGTCTCATAGGGCTGTGGGCAGTTCAGAAACTAGTCTGTGTCTCATAGGGCTGTGGGCAGTTCAGAAACCAGTCTGTGTCTCATAGGAGGGCTGTGGGCAGTTCAGAAACCAGTCTGTGTCTCATAGGAGGGCTGTGGGCAGTTCAGAAACCAGTGACATCATCGATTGGGGAATCCAAGCTAATAGAAACTTCAGGCTTTCTGTTCCTGAAAAGTTACAATGCGAAAATGGAAGACATCGTTCTCACGATAATACAAATTTAAAAAATATATATAAAAATCAGCCTAATGATGATGTCACAGGAAGACAGCCCTCCTATGAGACACAGACCGAGTGGAAAGAAATGGTGGGATTTTATCATGAAGATTATAGTGAGGACCAATTATATGAAGATAGATAGACCTTATTGTTGAAGTGGTCATTTAAGTGTGCTTGCATTTAGTGTGGAAGGAACTTTAGTGTAAACTGAAAATAGCAGATCATACACATGTAGGTGTTAGCTAGCGCTGTTGAACGATGATGAAGCATAACATCTGGATCAAACAGCATACAGTATCTCTTACTGTATTGATCTCATAGCGAAAGAGAAAATAAATGAAAACAAAGGAATGCACTTCATCGTCCAGGTCTTTTTTATCTTTTTAGAGAGACGGATTAAAAGACAGATGTGGTTTCTGTCTGAAACCAAAGATTTGTTTTTTTTTTGCTTTTCTGCCTATTGATAGTTTCAGTTGAATATAGACCAGTTCAGTGGCCTTGTGGTTAGAGTGTCCGCCCTGAGACTGGGAGGTCGAGGTTCGATCCCCGGCCGGGTCATACTAAAGACTGTAAAAATGGGACCCAGTGCCTCCCTGCTTGACACTCGGCATCAAGGGTTGAATGGGGTTAAGTCCCTGCGACATACTAGCGTAATGTCCAGGGGGTGTACAGTTGGAGGCCATCGATATTGTCCTTTTCTTTTTGCTGAGGTTTGCGTGATCTGCGCAAAAGGACAGTTAACCCATTTTGGGCGGGAACCCCTTTTGGTGTTTTAAACATGTTATAATTTAGCTATTAAAAAATAGCAGATCTACAAGCTCATAGCGCGCCACGAGTGGCGCGCTACGAGCTTGTAGGTCTGCTATTTTTGAAAAATCGTGAAAATATTTATTTCAGAAAACTGGAGGTTTTAGAAGGATTTTTAAAAGTTTTGAGGTCAGGCCTAAATGGGTCAAATGATAAGGGACAATATCGGTGGCACCCAACTGTACTTGTACATCAAACTGCCTCAGGCTCCTGCCCTATGGGCCTCATGGCTCCTGCCCCTATGGGCCTCATGCCCCTATGGGCCTCATGGCTCCTGCCCCTATGGGCCTCATGCCCCTATGGGCCTCATGGCTCCTGCCCTATGGGCCTCATGCCCCTATGGGCCTCATGGCTCCTGCCCCTATGGGCCTCATGCCCCTATGGGCCTCATGGCTCCTGCCCCTATGGGCCTCATGCCCCTATGGGCCTCATGGCTCCTGCCCCTATGGGCCTCATGCCCCTATGGGCCTCATGGCTCCTGCCCTATGGGCCTCATGGCTCCTGCCCTATGGGCCTCATGGCTCCTGCCCTATGGGCCTCATGGCTCCTGCCCCTATGGGCCTCATGCCCCTATGGGCCTCATGGCTCCTGCCCTATGGGCCTCATGGCTCCTGCCCTATGGGCCCCATGGCTCCTGCCCCTATGGGCCTCATGCCCCTATGGGCCCCATGGCTCCTGCCCTATGGGCCTCATGGCTCCTGCCCTATGGGCCTCATGGCTCCTGCCTCATGGCTCCTGCCCTATGGGCCTCATGGCCCTATGGGCCTCATGGCTCCTGCCCTATGGGCCTCATGGCTCCTGCCTCATGGCTCCTGCCCTATGGGCCTCATGGCCCTATGGGCCTCATGGCTCCTGCCCTATGGGCCTCATGGCCCTATGGGCCTCATGGCTCCTGCCCTATGGGCCTCATGGCCCTATGGGCCTCATGGCTCCTGCCCTCTGGGCCTCATGGCTCCTGCCCTATGGGCCTCATGGCCCTATGGGCCTCATGGCTCCTGCCCTATGGGCCTCATGGCCCTATGGGCCTCATGGCCCTATGGGCCTCATGGCTCCTGCCCTATGGGCCTCATGGCTCCTGCCCCATGGGCCTCATGGCTCCTGCCCTATGGGCCTCATGGCTCCTGCCCTATGGGCCTCATGGCTCCTGCCCCTATGGGCCTCATGGCTCCTGCCCTATGGGCCTCATGGCTCCTGCCCTATGGGCCCCATGGCTCCTGCCCTATGGGCCTCATGGCTCCTGCCCTATGGGCCTCATGGCTCCTGCCCCTATGGGCCTCATGGCTCCTGCCCTATGGGCCTCATGGCTCCTGCCCTATGGGCCTCATGGCTCCTGCCCTATGGGCCTCATGGCTCCTGCCCTATGGGCCTCATGGCCCTATGGGCCTCAGGCTCCTGCCCTATGGGCCTCATGGCTCCTGCCCTATGGGCCTCATGGCTCCTGCCCTATGGGCCTCATGGCTCCTGCCCTATGGGCCTCATGGCTCCTGCCCTATGGGCCTCATGGCCCTATGGGCCTCAGGCTCCTGCCCTATGGGCCTCATGGCTCCTGCCCTATGGGCCTCATGGCTCCTGCCCTATGGGCCTCATGGCTCCTGCCCTATGGGCCTCATGGCTCCTGCCCTATGGGCCTCATGGCTCCTGCCCTATGGGCCTCATGGCTCCTGCCCTATGGGCCTCATGGCTCCTGCCCTATGGGCCTCGTGGCTCCTGCCCCTATGGGCCTCATGGCTCCTGCCCTATGGGCCTCATGGCTCCTGCCCTATGGGCCTCGTGGCTCCTGCCCTATGGGCCTCGTGGCTCCTGCCCTATGGGCCTCATGGCTCCTGCCCTATGGGCCTCATGGCTCCTGCCCTATGGGCCTCGTGGCTCCTGCCCTATGGGCCTCATGGCTCCTGCCCTATGGGCCTCATGGCTCCTGCCCTATGGGCCTCATGGCTCCTGCCCTATGGGCCTCATGGCTCCTGCCCTATGGGCCTCATGGCTCCTGCCCCATGGCTCCTGCCCTATGGGCCTCGTGGCTCCTGCCCTATGGGCCTCATGGCTCCTGCCCTATGGGCCTCATGGCTCCTGCCCTATGGGCCTCATGGCCCTATGGGCCTCATGGCTCCTGCCCCATGGCTCCTGCCCTATGGGCCTCATGGCTCCTGCCCTATGGGCCTCATGGCTCCTGCCCTATGGGCCTCATGGCTCCTGCCCTATGGGCCTCATGGCTCCTGCCCTATGGGCCCCATGGCTCCTGCCCTATGGGCCTCATGGCTCCTGCCCCATGGCTCCTGCCCTATGGGCCTCGTGGCTCCTGCCCTATGGGCCTCATGGCTCCTGCCCTATGGGCCTCATGGCTCCTGCCCTATGGGCCTCATGGCTCCTGCCCTATGGGCCTCATGGCTCCTGCCCTATGGGCCTCATGGCTCCTGCCCTATGGGCCTCATGGCTCCTGCCCTATGGGCCCCATGGCTCCTGCCCTATGGGCCTCATGGCTCCTGCCCCATGGCTCCTGCCCTATGGGCCTCGTGGCTCCTGCCCTATGGGCCTCATGGCTCCTGCCCTATGGGCCTCATGGCTCCTGCCCTATGGGCCTCATGGCTCCTGCCCTATGGGCCTCATGGCTCCTGCCCTATGGGCCTCATGGCTCCTGCCCTATGGGCCTCATGGCTCCTGCCCTATGGGCCTCATGGCCCTATGGGCCTCATGGCCCTATGGGCCTCATGGCTCCTGCCCTATGGGCCTCATGGCTCCTGCCCTATGGGCCTCATGGCTCCTGCCCTATGGGCCTCATGGCTCCTGCCCTATGGGCCTCATGGCTCCTGCCCTATGGGCCCCATGGCTCCTGCCCTATGGGCCTCATGGCTCCTGCCCCATGGCTCCTGCCCTATGGGCCTCGTGGCTCCTGCCCTATGGGCCTCGTGGCTCCTGCCCTATGGGCCTCATGGCTCCTGCCCTATGGGCCTCATGGCTCCTGCCCTATGGGCCTCATGGCTCCTGCCCTATGGGCCTCATGGCTCCTGCCCTATGGGCCTCATGGCTCCTGCCCTATGGGCCTCATGGCTCATGCCCCTATGGGCCTCATGGCTCCTGCCCTATGGGCCTCATGGCTCCTGCCCTATGGGCCTCATGGCTCCTGCCCTATGGGCCTCATGGCTCCTGCCCTATGGGCCTCATGGCTCCTGCCCTATGGGCCTCATGGCTCCTGCCCCTATGGGCCTCATGGCTCCTGCCCTATGGGCCTCATGGCTCCTGCCCTATGGGCCTCATGGCTCCTGCCCTATGGGCCTCATGGCTCATGCCCCTATGGGCCTCATGACTCCTGCCCTATGGACCTCATGGCTCCTGCCCTATGGGCCTCATGGCTCCTGCCCTATGGGCCTCATGGCTCCTGCCCTATGGGCCTCATGGCTCCTGCCCTATGGGCCTCATGGCTCCTGCCCTATGGGCCTCATGGCTCATGCCCCTATGGGCCTCATGGCTCCTGCCCTATGGGCCTCATGGCTCCTGCCCTATGGGCCTCATGGCTCCTGCCCTATGGGCCTCATGGCTCCTGCCCTATGGGCCTCATGGCTCCTGCCCCTATGGGCCTCATGGCTCCTGCCCTATGGGCCTCATGGCTCCTGCCCTATGGGCCTCATGGCTCCTGCCCCTATGGGCCTCATGGCTCCTGCCCTATGGGCCTCATGGCTCCTGCCCTATGGGCCTCATGGCTCCTGCCCTATGGGCCTCATGGCTCCTGCCCTATGGGCCTCATGGCTCCTGCCCCTATGGGCCTCATGGCTCCTGCCCTATGGGCCTCATGGCTCCTGCCCTATGGGCCTCATGGCTCCTGCCCTATGGGCCTCATGGCTCATGCCCCTATGGGCCTCATGGCTCATGCCCCTATGGGCCTCATGGCTCCTGCCCTATGGGCCTCATGGCTCCTGCCCTATGGGCCTCATGGCTCCTGCCCCTATGGGCCTCATGGCTCCTGCCCCTATGGGCCTCATGGCTCCTGCCCTATGGGCCTCATGGCTCCTGCCCTATGGGCCTCATGGCTCCTGCCCCTATGGGCCTCATGGCTCCTGCCCTATGGGCCTCATGGCTCCTGCCCTATGGGCCTCATGGCTCCTGCCCTATGGGCCTCATGGCTCCTGCCCTATGGGCCTCATGGCTCCTGCCCTATGGGCCTCATGGCTCCTGCCCTATGGCTCCTGCCCTATGGGCCTCATGGCTCCTGCCCTATGGGCCTCATGGCTCCTGCCCTATGGGCCTCATGGCTCCTGCCCTATGGGCCTCATGGCTCCTGCCCTATGGGCCTCATGGCTCCTGCCCTATGGGCCTCATGGCTCCTGCCCTATGGGCCTCATGGCTCCTGCCCTATGGGCCTCATGGCTCCTGCCCTATGGGCCTCATGGCTCCTGCCCTATGGGCCTCATGGCTCCTGCCCTATGGGCCTCATGGCTCCTGCCCTATGGGCCTCATGGCTCCTGCCCTATGGGCCTCATGGCTCCTGCCCTATGGGCCTCATGGCTCCTGCCCTATGGGCCTCATGGCTCCTGCCCTATGGGCCTCATGGCTCCTGCCCTATGGGCCTCATGGCTCCTGCCCTATGGGCCTCATGGCTCCTGCCCTATGGGCCTCATGGCTCCTGCCCTATGGGCCTCATGGCTCCTGCCCTATGGGCCTCATGGCTCATGCCCCTATGGGCCTCATGGCTCATGCCCCTATGGGCCTCATGGCTCCTGCCCTATGGGCCTCATGGCTCCTGCCCTATGGGCCTCATGGCTCCTGCCCTATGGGCCTCATGGCTCCTGCCCTATGGGCCTCATGGCTCCTGCCCCTATGGGCCTCATGGCTCCTGCCCTATGGGCCTCATGGCTCCTGCCCTATGGGCCTCATGGCTCCTGCCCCTATGGGCCTCATGGCTCCTGCCCTATGGGCCTCATGGCTCCTGCCCTATGGGCCTCATGGCTCCTGCCCTATGGGCCTCATGGCTCCTGCCCTATGGGCCTCATGGCTCCTGCCCTATGGGCCTCATGGCTCCTGCCCTATGGCTCCTGCCCTATGGGCCTCATGGCTCCTGCCCTATGGGCCTCATGGCTCCTGCCCTATGGGCCTCATGGCTCCTGCCCTATGGGCCTCATGGCTCCTGCCCTATGGGCCTCATGGCTCCTGCCCTATGGGCCTCATGGCTCCTGCCCTATGGGCCTCATGGCTCCTGCCCTATGGGCCTCATGGCTCCTGCCCTATGGGCCTCATGGCTCCTGCCCTATGGGCCTCATGGCTCCTGCCCTATGGGCCTCATGGCTCCTGCCCTATGGGCCTCATGGCTCCTGCCCTATGGGCCTCATGGCTCCTGCCCTATGGGCCTCATGGCTCCTGCCCCTATGGGCCTCATGGCTCCTGCCCTATGGGCCTCATGGCTCCTGCCCTATGGGCCTCATGGCTCCTGCCCTATGGGCCTCATGGCTCATGCCCCTATGGGCCTCATGGCTCATGCCCCTATGGGCCTCATGGCTCCTGCCCTATGGGCCTCATGGCTCCTGCCCTATGGGCCTCATGGCTCCTGCCCTATGGGCCTCATGGCTCCTGCCCTATGGGCCTCATGGCTCCTGCCCTATGGGCCTCATGGCTCCTGCCCTATGGCTCCTGCCCTATGGGCCTCATGGCTCCTGCCCTATGGGCCTCATGGCTCCTGCCCTATGGGCCTCATGGCTCCTGCCCTATGGGCCTCATGGCTCCTGCCCTATGGGCCTCATGGCTCCTGCCCTATGGGCCTCATGGCTCCTGCCCTATGGGCCTCATGGCTCGGAAAGGCTACTTACTTATAGACAGGAAAGAGGTATATTTTGAATGTGAGGTATACTGTTACTGTATAATACAGTAGCTGGTCGGGATATTACTGTAGTCTGACGAAAGGAGTTGACTTTGTTGCAGGCACGTGCGTGCGTGTGCGCGCATGTGTGTGGTGAAAGATGAGGACAGCTTTGACCAAAACAAGAGCAGATTGCCAAACCTTGCGTGTTGCACAATTCTGCGTGTGTGTGTGCGTGTGCGTGTGCGTGTGCGTGCGTGCGTGCGTGCGTGCGTGCGTGCGTGCGTGCGTGCGTGCGTCCTGTATTCAGTTTACACTACATCTTTTGAACACAGAGCATGTCTCTTTATTGAGGCCTTAACGAGATCAGCATGAAGTGTAATTGTTTTACAGAACTGTTGTTGAACTTAGCAGATTACTTTGTCTAGCCCATTTAGGCATGGCGTCAAAATAAAAAAAACGTTCGCTCTGAAAGAATATATATTCAAAGAGTTGTGCCGCATTTTTACGATTTTTCAAAAATAGCAGATCTACAAGCTCATAGCGCGCCACTCGGTGGCGCGCTATGAGCTTGTAGATCTGCTATTTTTCAATAGCTAAAGCATAACATAATTCATTTAGTTAAAACACCAAAATGGGTTCCCGTCCAGAATGGGGTAGACACGAGACTCCACCACAAAAACCAAACCGTATCGTTTTTTCCCCATTTTATTTCATTCTTTTCATGAAGGAGATTGTTTCATTTACAGGAAAATAATACAATCATTTCAAGTATATAGTTATATATACTGCATGTTATTGTTATTTCTGCATTAGAATGACACATATTTAGATGGATTCTCGTGATGTGATTCAAATGCACTCTGTTTAAATTGAACACTTTATGGGAAATAAAAAAAAATCCCCCTGTTTTCCAAAACGATAAGCAATAGAGATTATGTGCTGCATGCATAAAGTGAGTGTCAAATCGAGTGGCAAAGTGAGTTTAATGTTGTTGTTTAATGTCGTTTATTGCAATCAGATAGGACTTCTCTGATTGGATGTATGGGGCTGTCAATCAGATAGGACTTCTCTGATTGGATGTATGGGCTGTCAATCAGATAGGACTTTTCTGATTGGATGTATGGGGATGTCAATCAGATAGGACTTCTCTGATTGGATGTATGGGGCTGTCAATCAGATAGGACTTCTCTGATTGGATGTATGGGGCTGTCAATCAGATAGGACTTCTCTGATTGGATGTATGGGGCTGTCAATCAGATAGGACTTTTCTGATTGGATGTATGGGGCTGTCAATCAGATAGGACTTCTCTGATTGGATGTATGGGGCTGTCAATCAGATAGGACTTTTCTGATTGGATGTGTGGGGCTGTCAATCAGATAGGACTTTTCTGTTTGGATGTATGGGCTGTCAATCAGATGGGACTTTTCTGTGTGGATGTGTGGGGCTGTCAATCAGATAGGACTTTTCTGTTTGGATGTATGGGCTGTCCAGGCCAGAAAGTAGTGTTTATTGCTACTCAGTAACCTGCTTAACTTCCAGGTATGATGAGGACATGTGCATAGCCTCTATTGCTTACATCCAGTATTGACTCTATGCATCCATTGTTTTGTTTTCTACACATGGCTACTGGTCTGTCTCAGTTAATATATACACTGTCTCTTCCAAGCTAACAACTAAGCTACAGTAACAACACCTCCTGAAATCCCTCCTTTCTAACCAAACTGCTGTGACAACTCTAAAAATAACACAACACAATGACACAACTAGATACAAAATGTAATGTATCATAATTTGACAGAGCCAGTTAAAATGACATCATAGATCCCTGTCTTGACCTTCAAGTCAAACTACAACACCGATATTGAAAGTCTTTCTCCATCGATAATCGGAAGCATTTGCATTGTTTTTCTGCATCCTCACTTAGACATACAATGGTAAATGGTGCATTTCTATAGTGCTTTTTATCCAAAGCGCTTTACATAGATTGTGCATTACATACATTCACACACACACACACACACACACACACACACACACACACACACACACACACACACACACACACACATTCATACACCTTTACATAGATTGTGCATTACATTCACCCATTCACACACACATTCATACACCTTTACATAGATTGTGCATTACATACATTCACCCATTCACACACACATTCACACACCTTTACATAGATTGTGCATTACATTCACCCATTCACACACACATTCACACACCTTTACATAGATTGTGCATTACATTCACCCATTCACACACACATTCACACACCTTTGCATAGATTGTGCATTACATTCACCCATTCACACACACATTCACACACCTTTACATAGATTGTGCATTACATTCACCCATTCACACACACATTCACACACCTTTACATAGATTGTGCATTACATTCACCCATTCACACACACATTCACACACCTTTACATAGATTGTGCATTACATTCACCCATTCATACACACATTCACACACCTTTACATAGATTGTGCATTACATTCACCCATTCACACACACATTCACACACCTTTACATAGATTGTGCATTACATTCACCCATTCACACACATTCACACACCTTTACATAGATTGTGCATTACATTCACCCATTCACACACCTTTACATAGATTGTGCATTACATTCACCCATTCACACACACATTCACACACCTTTACATAGATTGTGCATTACATTCACCCATTCACACACACATTCACACACCTTTACATAGATTGTGCATTACATTCACCCATTCACACACACATTCACACCTTTACATAGATTGTGCATTACATTCACCCATTCACACACACATTCACACACCTTTACATAGATTGTGCATTACATTCACCCATTCACACACACATTCACACACCTTTACATAGATTGTGCATTACATTCACCCATTCACACACACATTCATACACCTTTACATAGATTGTGCATTACATTCACCCATTCACACACACATTCACACACCTTTACATAGATTGTACATTAATTCACCCATTCACACACACACACACACACACACACACACACACACACACACACACACACACACACACACACACACACACACACACACACACACACACACACACACATTCACACACCTTTACATAGATTGTGCATTACATTCACCCATTCACACACACACATTCATACACCTTTACATAGATTGTGCATTACATACATTCACCCATTCACACACACATTCACACACCGGTTGGCGGAGGAAACCATGCAAGGCACCATACTGCTCATCGCGGGAGCAATTAACCCTTTGTCAGCCTTCTGATTGGTCCCTGACTGACCAACCAGCAGGCTCTTTCTGCCTTGTTCCGCCTTGTTTATGTTGAATTTGCTAAAACATCATTTTTGGAAAAAAAACTAAAAACAAACACATGCAGAGTCACCTGTGATGTTCCTTTTTACTGACACCAAGTTTAAAATAACAACCGAGTGCACAGAATATCAACATGAACAGAATATCAACATGAAGCAATGAAAAACACAGAATATCAACATGAAGCAACTGAAAAACATGGTAGTGGATGGAGAGGGGATTTTTGTCCAACCCACGAAACTGCAACCAATGGGTGCGAAGAAGAGGTGCACAGCCACGGGGGCGGGACTTGACAAAGGGTGAATTAGGCGGGCTTCCTAGTTTTCCACCACATGTCGTACCACCACAAGGACACTTCGACAGTAACTAAGGGGGAGCCCTCGGCGATGGAACCGCGAACCTCGTGGTTCCCATCCGGCCGCTCTACCCCCGCGCCACGCCCGCCGATATATTCCAGGGACGACATGGCACTGCTGACACTGGGCGCCGCCGCCGCCGACGACGACATGTCCAAATGTACACCCGTCATGTCGTCGTCGTCGTGGTGATCATCTTTTTTGGGGGGGCAGCAGTTCCAGCGCAGTAAGGACCCCCCCGTCAGTAGCAGGCCGGCGGCTGCCCAGCCCACGAAAAGGGTCGCCGGGTCGTCGGCGGACCAGGACACCGGGACGAGACACAGAAGTCCCGACACGACGAACAGAACGCCGGCCTTGGAGCGCTTTTTATCCACGCAGTCCATCCATGCTTTCCTTCCTCCGGCGATCGACAAGACGGCAGCCAAGACGCCGGCGAAGATGGAAGCGAGGATCATGGCGCGAGCCCCGTTGAGATCCGGAGGCGCCGTGGAACCGTAGCGTCGACATCGCGTCTGGCCCGTTCCCCGCTGCTCCACGCACGTCTTCCACAGGCCCTCCCAGGAGGTGGTCTGGGCCGTCTGGGTGACTTTCCACGCGGAAGCGCAAACCACGACCACCATGAGGCAGCCGACGGCAGCCATCGTCAGGCCGACCGCCCGGGCGGCCCGAGAAGCCGCCCCCTTCCGTTCCTCGCACGTTCCTCCCATCGATAAACCCAAGAGGTTTTTCCAGAAAGCTGCTGAATCCTTTGTGAATTCCAAGGCTGAGTCCAGGATAAGGTCCGGCTATAACAGATACTGTACGCGCTGTGAGAGGGGATGGGAGGTTAATGGACTCGGACGTGAGGGTAGGCGGTGCCATAAGCCTCAGGCTGCTGCGGTTATTGGCTGGGATTGTTTTTATACACACAAACCTCTTTGTTTGTGTGTAAACTGCTTCGGGATGACCTCAGGTGACTTCCCAGTACTGTCTGGTGACCTCGCATATACCAGTCTCTCTTTACATACATTAAGAGCTCAGTGGCCTTGTGGTTAGAGTGTCCTCCCTGAAACTGGGAGGTCGGGGGTTCGATCCCCGGCCGGGTCATACCAACACCCATGATTAATTGCAAAAAAACTGCGATTAGTTGCTGATTCGATTAATCGATGACTAAATTAGTTGACAACTAATTGAATACTCGATTCGATAATGCTTAATTGATTGATTGGTTGCAGCCTTAGTGTTATGATTGTTTACCAAACGTGCCACACAGCCCAGTGAGCACACGCACGCACACACACACACACACACACACACACACACACACACACACACACACACACACACACACACACACACACACACACACACACACATACACACACACACACACACAGCTGTTTTAGCACTCTGAGTGGAGGATTCCAAATGAGAACACTGTCGCCACAACGAGCCGGTCACTCGGGTTCACGCGGTCCGTCCCTCCCTACAACACACACACACACACACACACACACACACACACACACACACACACACACAGGAAATGAGGAAATGGAAATCGAGGAAGGAAGTGAAACTAAAGATGTTACGTCCCACTATGGAGGGAGCTGACACAGACTGAAGCAGCACTTTGGAACACAGTGACGTGAAGAGCTGCGTCTTCATACTTACGTTACAGACATGGATCATATAGATATCCCATTGTTGGAGTCTTCATAGTTAGATTACAGACATGGATCATATAGATATCCCACTGTTAGACGGATGTTAAACCCATTCTGGGCGGGAACCCCTTTTGGTGTTTTAAGCATTATGTTATACTTTAGCTATTGAAAAATAGCAGATCTACAAGCTCATAGCGCGGCACCGAGTGCCGCGCTACGAGCTTGTAGGTATGCTATTTTTGAAAAATCGTGAAAATGTGGCGCAAATCTTTGAATATAATTATATTCTTTCAGAGCGAACGTTTTTAACTCAAATCTTTGCTTCCGGGGGGGTCCCTGATACTACGTATTTTCAGATTGGGGTCGGCGGCCAATTACATATTATTTTGGGGCTCCTTGACATGAAATAGTTTGAGCACCACTGACATAGAAACATAGGGTTGAGCACCACTGACATAGAAACATAGGGTTTTTCAGAAAACTGTCAAGATTTCGAAGACTTATTAGTGTGGTTGCCCTAAAGGGCAACCAGACTATTGTAATTGGAACACTTTATTTTTCCACTGGAGTAACCTTTTTTTTGATGTGCTACTCCTCCCACAGTTTTGACTGTACGCACTTGAGCCATATCTCAAATTGACCGGCTTCATCGGGAAGGATGTGCTTGTATTTTTCTAAGAGAAATGTTGTATAGTTTAATTGATATGAATTTATTAGTGAATAGAATTTCCCCATTGACATGAATGGGAAAATGCGATTTTTCGCATTTTCTCACATTCAAGTATTTTTTCCTCAGAGACTGTAAGCACTATAGTTACAAAACTTGGAGGGTAGGTTTATAATAATTACTAAAATTAATCAACTTATAATGTTATCAGTCGGCCTCATGGTGGCGCTATAACAGCCCACTTTACGTTTTGGCTTATAACTCTTGAACCGTAGGTCGTAAAATCAAAATTATTTTTTCACTGACTTCCTTGGGTCATGACGCATCTCCCCATATAGGCCACGCCCATTTGCGTCATGATAGATTTTCCGCCATTTTGAATTTTCTCCAAAACACACTTTTTGCTCCTCCTCCTACAGATTTTGTCCAAATCTCACAAAAATTGGTACACATGATCTCTGGACCTTTCCGATGAAAACGCCACAGGCGGAATTTTGATAGTGCGTATCATTCGGCCGTAATCATTGTCCGAAGATAGTAGGAGGGGCCTATTTTATAAAAAATGCCATAAATCACGAACAAAATGTCCAATCCATCCCAAATTTGAATCACATGTCGCGGGTGGTTCAATCAACCAAGTACCAAAAGCAATTCTATTTTCATCCATAGGGGGCGCCGAAAATGCGAGAAATGTAACCGTTTGTCGCAAAAACATGATTTTTGGGGGATAAATCCCCTCCGAATTACTTATGCATGATCTCAGGGGTGACGTGACATTGTAATTGGCTGGCAATATTAGTGGGAGGGGCATATGTAAGCCACTGCGGCAACCACACTTTGCAATTTTTTAAAATTGCGACCTTTCTAGTTTCTTTAGTTCCTATAGCTTTATGTATGATTCTTTTTTTTCTTCTAAATTTTCATCCCACGATTTTGTAACTCATTTTTTTTCCCACCCAGTGTCAATTATCTAATGCAGTGGTTTTCAACCAGTGGTCCGGGGACCACCAGTGGTCCTTGAGGGGGTTTCAGGTGGTCCCCATACAGCTAAATGATGGAGAGTTGGTAACCAATATATAGACCCTTATATAGATCTTTAACTCTTGAGAGCGTAAAATGAAACCAAATGGACCCATACGGGTCCATTTGGTTTCATTTTACGCTCTCAAGAGGTACATTATTGTTAAACATCATCCATTACTTAAAAGTCTAGTAGTCTACACAATTCAACGTTTGCCTGTTATCTCTCCTAATGGTACCGACATCGATACAGCAGGGAATTGTGTTCAAAATCTTGTACGACGACAACAAAATATTCTACGTTTTGGGTCTGAGGGGCTAAAGCTCTGCATCAAACGGTGGTTCCGTGGCTCAAATACCCAATAAATAATAAATAATGGGCCTTGATATGAAAAGGGTTGAAACCCACTGATCTAATGTAATCTTGGGCGCTACACTCCCTGATTATTGATTACTATTGTTTTTATGTGTTTGATGTATTAACCATGTGTTGTTCTTGCTGTACTGTAAGGCCTCACTCACACTGTTGCAACATGCATACAACATGTGTCTTGTGTCTTGTCCGTGTTTAACACCCTGAACGCCCAGGTCGAAGTTCTTTGTCCTTTCTATTAATAACGCCCGACGCCCAGGACGAAGTATTGTCCAAAAGACGAAGTTTATTGATACGAGAACAGATTGCATGGCTGTATAGCCCAGGCACGCCTCCTGGGCTCTCCTCGATGACGCGCAAGAGTGAGACGTCATCGAAAAACTCCCTCCTCTGTTTAGCTGATGAAAACGAAAATCTTAAAACGTTCATAACTCGCGATCTAAATCATCCCCTCTTTTTATGAAAAAAGATCCTGTGTTAGACGGCGCTCCGCGGTCCAGTCGCTAGTCTCGATAGATTTATTCTTGTCTCCCGTTGTTGTCGATCGACTCTAGAGTGGTGTGGCTATTGTTAGCTGCTACACACACATCATCAACTTCCGCCCGTCCGTGTTTATAAATCGACTGGGCGCATGAATGTAATGGATTAAATAGTTCCGGGCAATTAATGTGTTTTAATGGCCGCCCCAATGCATTTCCAATGGAAGTCACATGGTTTGACAAAACATTTTTGTTTGATGGCTGTGTTGTGCCCCCCTCCCCCGCATCAAACAAAAATGTTTTGTCAAACCATGTGACTTCCATTGGAAATGCATTGGGGCGGCCATTAAACACAGACAAGACACAAGACAAATGTTGTATGCATGTTGCAACAGTGTGAGTGAGGCCTTAGTCGCTCTGGATTAAGAGCGTCTGCTATAAAATGCCTACATTGTGAATAGTTAGAGGGGCTCCCACAGCTCTCTGCTTCACGTTTAGGGTAATCTGAGAACCCGTCGTCCAAAAGATATTGACAGAGTCAACAGTCTGTCTCGAGAGACTATGTATACGTTTAGAGAGCCGAGCTTCAAAGCCTGTGATCTAGCCTACATAACAAGAGAAGAAAGAATGATGAAGGAGGAAGCGTGCGTGAATGTGTGCCAGTCAGACGTGACAGTGGTACCGAGCCTGCAGCGCCCGTGCGTGCGTGCGTGCGTGCGTGCGTGCGTGCGTGCGTGCGTGCGTGGACGTGACAGTGGTACCGAGCCTGGCCCGTGCGTGCGTGGACGTGACAGTGGTACCGAGCCTTGTGCGTGCGTGCCTGCCTGCGTGCCTGCGTGCGTGCGTGCGGCGGTGGTACCCAGCCTGCAGGGCGAGGCAGAAAGGCTTCTATAGTTTCAGAAACGGTTGATGATGTCATCTATCGATCAGCCGACATCTAATATGTCTCGGATAGAACACGCTGCCAATGCTCAGAGCGTCGAGTCGTCGACCAATAGAAACGCTGCCATTGCTCCCTGTGCTCATAGCACCCGACCAATAGAATGCTGCCATTACTCCCTGTGCTCATAGCACCCGACCAATAGAATGCTGCCATTACTCCCTGTGCTCATAGCACCCGACCAATAGAATGCTGCCATTACTCCCTAGTCCCTAGCTGTGCTCAGAGCTTTTAGATTCAGCCACAGCCGTATCGATGTCCTTTGATACCATTATCATAAGTATCATTACACTCCTGTAAGGATAGTACGATAAAAATAGCATACATATTTATGCAGTAGTGTGTGCGTGTGCGTGTGCGTGTGCGTGTGCGTGTGAGTGTGAGATCTGTGACATTGAGATGGGCTTGTACATTTCCCATGCTCTTGTCCGGGGACAAAGGTCACTTGTCCGGGGACAAAGGTCACTTGTCCGGGGACAAAGGTCACTTGTCCGGGGACAAAGGTCACTTGTCCGGAGCACAAGCACACACAGACAAATACATTTTAAATCAACTAAACTGTATGTTTAGTTGTCAAGGGTCATGTCAAGGGTCATGTCAAGGGTGCTTGACATGAAAATGTTTGAGAACCACTGACATAGAAACATGGGCTTTTTCAGAGAACTGTCAGGATTTAGAAGACATTTGTAGAATCGTCCTCAGGTCTAAATGGGTTAAGCATTATGTTACACTTTAGCTATTGAAAAACAGCAGATCTACAAGCTCATAGCGCGGCACCGAGCGAGGCACGGCGTAACGCTCATAGCGCGGCACCGAGCGAGGCACGGCGTAACGCTCATAGCGCGGCACCGAGCGAGGCACGGCGTAGCGCAATCATGCAGGCTTTCTTCCGCAATGTCATCGCGATGACATCATCATGCATCATCATCATCCTCATGCATATTCATGATGCGTCGCCGTGGCGCGTACGGTGACATTGGCTGCGATCTGATCTTTGTGGAGACAAGAGTCTGCCTTGCAACCGCACGCACGCACGCACGCACGCACGCACGCACGCACACACGCACGCACGCACGCACGCACGCACGCACGGACACGTAGGTACTGTACATGTGTGCACAAACTACTGACCTTTCTTCCCTTCCCATCACCATGGCAACGGTACAAAGGCAAAGCTTTCTCGTGTGTGTGTGTGTGTGTGTGTGTGTGTGTGTGTGTGTGTGTGTGTGTGTGTGTGTGTGTGTGTGTGTGTGTGTGTGTGTGTGTGTGTGTGTGTGTGTGTGTGTGTGTGTGTGTGTGTGTGTGTGTGTGTGTGTGTGTGTGTGTGTGTGCACGCACATACTAATTTTGTGAAAGAGTAAAGATCAACTAGTGTTGATTAGTGAAAACAAATATTCGACTAGTGTTGATTTCTTTATGACTATTGTAGTCATCTGAAATGTTTTAGTGTCTGGTTTTAGTCGACTAAATATGGTGAGATTCTAGTCGACTACATCTACAGCTGATCTTGTTTTTGGTCGGGGCGCCCTCTGGCCTAGCGGTCCAGGCGCGTGCCACATAGTGTATGGGCTATGGCCTGACAGCGCGTCACGTGTTCGAGTCCCGTTCATGACGACCTTTTGCTGCATGTCTCTCCCTCCCTCTTTCCTGTCTGTCTTCACTTGATACTATCAATAAAGGCAAGACATCTTGGCAGGCCTTGATAGGGTTGTGATGCCTGATCTTACACTCGGTTGCACGCTGAAAATAGCAGATCTACTAGCTTGTAGATCGGCTATATTTTCAGAGCGCAACAAAGCATAAAATGGCTTGTCTTTTAGTTCTACTGGATCTCTTCTCCACTAGTCTAGTTTGTATTTGGTGACGGAATTGTCATCGTAGCTTAGTTTTAATTTAGTTTGTCACGTGAAAAAAGGTATAGTAGTCAGACGAATGTTTTAGTCGTCTCAATCAACAGTGATTTTAGCGCTCTGTAAATGTAAACTGTAGTTCGATGTTCATTACGTTATGGAAACGAGACCTCCCGTGTTTCATTTAATCACAGCTGGTCTGAGTGCTCTGTGTGAGAGAGAGCTGTACGTCGAGTCGATACGAGGGTCTCGCTGCTTCCTGGCAGACAACGATCATTGGCAGTGACATTTTAAGTACGTGCGTTCGTTCACAGCCTCATCCCCGACAGTCAGACCAGGAGGATAAACACATACAGTCAAAGCATTCTAGTTTTTTTGTTCTATTCATAAGGTCACGGAACAGCTGGGGTTTTCCTGTTTCATTTGATGACTGGTTTGTGGTGGACAGATAGTAGGCTATACTTAACCAATTTACAACCTGGCGTGTCCATTTTTTCCCCCCATTATAGCAGTGTTTTTCAACCTTTTTCACATCAAGGCACATTATTTATTCTGCATTTGAGCCACGGAACCACCATTTGATGACATTTAGCCTCTCAGACCCAAAACTAAAGAATATTTTGTTTTCGTTTCCTCAAGATTTTATCCACAATTCCATGCTGTATTGATGTTGGTCCCATTTGGAGAGATAACAGGCAAACATTGATCAAAATAACAATTCTTCTACATTCTCTAATTGTTTAGACTTCTTGAAAATTAAGTAATGCAGATGTTTAACAATAATGTAACTCTTGAGAGCGTAAGATGAAACATCGCGTCTGTCTGCGATGTTTACCGTCACTCTAAACACTGCTACCTTGGAAACCATGCTACATGTAACTGTAACAGGCTAAGAATAGATGGTTTTACCTTGGAAACCACGCTACATGTAACTGTAACAGGCTAAGAATAGATGGTTTTACCTTGGAAACCATGCTACATGTGACTGTAACAGGCTAAGAATAGATGGTTTTACCTTGGAAACCACGCTACATGTAACTGTAACAGGCTAAGAATAGATGGTTTTACCTTGGAAACCATGCTACATGTAACTGTAACAGGCTAAGAATAGATGGTTTTACCTTGGAAACCATGCTACATGTAACTGTAACAGGCTAAGAATAGATGGTTTTACCTTGGAAACCATGCTACATGTAACTGTAACAGGCTAAGAATAGATGGTTTTACCTTGGAAACCACGCTACATGTAACTGTAACAGGCTAAGAATAGATGGTTTTACCTTGGAAACCATGCTACATGTAACTGTAACAGGCTAAGAATAGATGGTTTTACCTTGGAAACCATGCTACATGTAACTGTAACAGGCTAAGAATAGATGGTTTTACCTTGGAAACCATGCTACATGTAACTGTAACAGGCTAAGAATAGATGGTTTTACCTTGGAAACCACGCTACATGTAACTGTAACAGGCTAAGAATAGATGGTTTTACCTTGGAAACCACGCTACATGTAACTGTAACAGGCTAAGAATAGATGGTTTTACCTTGGAAACCACGCTACATGTAACTAACAGGCTAAGAATAGATGGTTTTTACCTTGGAAACCACGCTACATGTAACTGTAACAGGCTAAGAATAGATGGTTTTACCTTGGAAACCACGCTACATGTAACTGTAACAGGCTAAGAATAGATGGTTTTTACCTTGGAAACCACGCTACATGTAACTGTAACAGGCTAAGAATAGATGGTTTTACCTTGGAAACCATGCTACATGTAACTGTAACAGGCTAAGAATAGATGGTTTTACCTTGGAAACCACGCTACATGTAACTGTAACAGGCTAAGAATAGATGGTTTTACCTTGGAAACCACGCTACATGTAACTGTAACAGGCTAAGAATAGATGGTTTTACCTTGGAAACCACGCTACATGTAACTGTAACAGGCTAAGAATAGATGGTTTTACCTTGGAAACCACGCTACATGTAACTAACAGGCTAAGAATAGATGGTTTTACCTTGGAAACCACGCTACATGTAACTGTAACAGGCTAAGAATAGATGGTTTTTACCTTGGAAACCACGCTACATGTAACTGTAACAGGCTAAGAATAGATGGTTTTTACCTTGGAAACCACGCTACATGTAACTGTAACAGGCTAAGAATAGATGGTTTTACCTTGGAAACCACGCTACATGTAACTAACAGGCTAAGAATAGATGGTTTTTACCTTGGAAACCACGCTACATGTAACTGTAACAGGCTAAGAATAGATGGTTTTACCTTGGAAACCACGCTACATGTAACTGTAACAGGCTAAGAATAGATGGTTTTACCTTGGAAACCACGCTACATGTAACTGTAACAGGCTAAGAATAGATGGTTTTACCTTGGAAACCACGCTACATGTAACTAACAGGCTAAGAATAGATGGTTTTACCTTGGAAACCACGCTACATGTAACTGTAACAGGCTAAGAATAGATGGTTTTACCTTGGAAACCACGCTACATGTAACTGTAACAGGCTAAGAATAGATGGTTTTACCTTGGAAACCACGCTACATGTAACTGTAACAGGCTAAGAATAGATGGTTTTACCTTGGAAACCACGCTACATGTAACTAACAGGCTAAGAATAGATGGTTTTACCTTGGAAACCACGCTACATGTAACTGTAACAGCCTAAGAATAGATGGTTTTTACCTTGGAAACCACGCTACATGTAACTGTAACAGGCTAAGAATAGATGGTTTTTACCTTGGAAACCACGCTACATGTAACTGTAACAGGCTAAGAATAGATGGTTTTACCTTGGAAACCACGCTACATGTAACTAACAGGCTAAGAATAGATGGTTTTTACCTTGGAAACCACGCTACATGTAACTGTAACAGGCTAAGAATAGATGGTTTTACCTTGGAAACCACGCTACATGTAACTGTAACAGGCTAAGAATAGATGGTTTTTACCTTGGAAACCACGCTACATGTAACTGTAACAGGCTAAGAATAGATGGTTTTACCTTGGAAACCATGCTACATGTAACTGTAACAGGCTAAGAATAGATGGTTTTACCTTGGAAACCATGCTACATGTAACTGTAACAGGCTAAGAATAGATGGTTTTACCTTGGAAACCACGCTACATGTAACTAACAGGCTAAGAATAGATGGTTTTACCTTGGAAACCACGCTACATGTAACTGTAACAGGCTAAGAATAGATGGTTTTACCTTGGAAACCACGCTACATGTAACTAACAGGCTAAGAATAGATGGTTTTACCTTGGAAACCATGCTACATGTAACTGTAACAGGCTAAGAATAGATGGTTTTACCTTGGAAACCACGCTACATGTAACTGTAACAGGCTAAGAATAGATGGTTTTTACCTTGGAAACCATGCTACATGTAACTGTAACAGGCTAAGAATAGATGGTTTTACCTTGGAAACCACGCTACATGTAACTGTAACAGGCTAAGAATAGATGGTTTTACCTTGGAAACCACGCTACATGTAACTGTAACAGGCTAAGAATAGATGGTTTTTACCTTGGAAACCACGCTACATGTAACTGTAACAGGCTAAGAATAGATGGTTTTACCTTGGAAACCACGCTACATGTAACTGTAACAGGCTAAGAATAGATGGTTTTACCTTGGAAACCACGCTACATGTAACTGTAACAGGCTAAGAATAGATGGTTTTACCTTGGAAACCACGCTACATGTAACTGTAACAGGCTAAGAATAGATGGTTTTACCTTGGAAACCATGCTACATGTAACTGTAACAGGCTAAGAATAGATGGTTTTACCTTGGAAACCATGCTACATGTAACTGTAACAGGCTAAGAATAGATGGTTTTACCTTGGAAACCATGCTACATGTAACTAACAGGCTAAGAATAGATGGTTTTACCTTGGAAACCACGCTACATGTAACTAACAGGCTAAGAATAGATGGTTTTACCTTGGAAACCACGCTACATGTAACTGTAACAGGCTAAGAATAGATGGTTTTACCTTGGAAACCATGCTACATGTAACTAACAGGCTAAGAATAGATGGTTTTACCTTGGAAACCATGCTACATGTAACTAACAGGCTAAGAATAGATGGTTTTACCTTGGAAACCACGCTACATGTAACTAACAGGCTAAGAATAGATGGTTTTACCTTGGAAACCATGCTACATGTAACTAACAGGCTAAGAATAGATGGTTTTACCTTGGAAACCATGCTACATGTAACTAACAGGCTAAGAATAGATGGTTTTACCTTGGAAACCACGCTACATGTAACTAACAGGCTAAGAATAGATGGTTTTACCTTGGAAACCACGCTACATGTAACTGTAACAGGCTAAGAATAGATGGTTTTTACCTTGGAAACCACGCTACATGTAACTGTAACAGGCTAAGAATAGATGGTTTTTACCTTGGAAACCACGCTACATGTAACTGTAACAGGCTAAGAATAGATGGTTTTACCTTGGAAACCACGCTACATGTAACTGTAACAGGCTAAGAATAGATGGTTTTACCTTGGAAACCACGCTACATGTAACTGTAACAGGCTAAGAATAGATGGTTTTACCTTGGAAACCACGCTACATGTAACTAACAGGCTAAGAATAGATGGTTTTACCTTGGAAACCACGCTACATGTAACTGTAACAGGCTAAGAATAGATGGTTTTTACCTTGGAAACCACGCTACATGTAACTGTAACAGGCTAAGAATAGATGGTTTTTACCTTGGAAACCACGCTACATGTAACTGTAACAGGCTAAGAATAGATGGTTTTACCTTGGAAACCACGCTACATGTAACTAACAGGCTAAGAATAGATGGTTTTTACCTTGGAAACCACGCTACATGTAACTGTAACAGGCTAAGAATAGATGGTTTTACCTTGGAAACCACGCTACATGTAACTGTAACAGGCTAAGAATAGATGGTTTTTACCTTGGAAACCACGCTACATGTAACTGTAACAGGCTAAGAATAGATGGTTTTACCTTGGAAACCATGCTACATGTAACTGTAACAGGCTAAGAATAGATGGTTTTACCTTGGAAACCATGCTACATGTAACTGTAACAGGCTAAGAATAGATGGTTTTACCTTGGAAACCACGCTACATGTAACTAACAGGCTAAGAATAGATGGTTTTACCTTGGAAACCACGCTACATGTAACTGTAACAGGCTAAGAATAGATGGTTTTACCTTGGAAACCACGCTACATGTAACTAACAGGCTAAGAATAGATGGTTTTACCTTGGAAACCATGCTACATGTAACTGTAACAGGCTAAGAATAGATGGTTTTACCTTGGAAACCACGCTACATGTAACTGTAACAGGCTAAGAATAGATGGTTTTTACCTTGGAAACCATGCTACATGTAACTGTAACAGGCTAAGAATAGATGGTTTTACCTTGGAAACCACGCTACATGTAACTGTAACAGGCTAAGAATAGATGGTTTTACCTTGGAAACCACGCTACATGTAACTGTAACAGGCTAAGAATAGATGGTTTTTACCTTGGAAACCACGCTACATGTAACTGTAACAGGCTAAGAATAGATGGTTTTACCTTGGAAACCACGCTACATGTAACTGTAACAGGCTAAGAATAGATGGTTTTACCTTGGAAACCACGCTACATGTAACTGTAACAGGCTAAGAATAGATGGTTTTACCTTGGAAACCACGCTACATGTAACTAACAGGCTAAGAATAGATGGTTTTACCTTGGAAACCACGCTACATGTAACTAACAGGCTAAGAATAGATGGTTTTACCTTGGAAACCACGCTACATGTAACTGTAACAGGCTAAGAATAGATGGTTTTACCTTGGAAACCACGCTACATGTAACTGTAACAGGCTAAGAATAGATGGTTTTACCTTGGAAACCACGCTACATGTAACTGTAACAGGCTAAGAATAGATGGTTTTACCTTGGAAACCACGCTACATGTAACTGTAACAGGCTAAGAATAGATGGTTTTACCTTGGAAACCACGCTACATGTAACTGTAACAGGCTAAGAATAGATGGTTTTACCTTGGAAACCACGCTACATGTAACTGTAACAGGCTAAGAATAGATGGTTTTACCTTGGAAACCACGCTACATGTAACTAACAGGCTAAGAATAGATGGTTTTACCTTGGAAACCACGCTACATGTAACTGTAACAGGCTAAGAATAGATGGTTTTACCTTGGAAACCACGCTACATGTAACTGTAACAGGCTAAGAATAGATGGTTTTACCTTGGAAACCACGCTACATGTAACTGTAACAGGCTAAGAATAGATGGTTTTACCTTGGAAACCACGCTACATGTAACTGTAACAGGCTAAGAATAGATGGTTTTACCTTGGAAACCATGCTACATGTAACTGTAACAGGCTAAGAATAGATGGTTTTACCTTGGAAACCACGCTACATGTAACTGTAACAGGCTAAGAATAGATGGTTTTCAGCCCTTTTCTGTTACAGTACGAGGCAGGAGGTTTTCGGACCCAAGTGCAGGACAGAGGCAGAGAGGCAAAGTAGTGGAATAGTAGGACGTTTATTTCCAAAAACACTAGTGACAAAAACAATGATCTGACAAAGGAAAAGAAAAACCAGGGGAGTATAAATACACAAAGACACAGGTGAATTCAACAGATAATCAACACAATGATTGGCTAAAAGACTAAAAAGACAAGGTGGAAACACTAGGGTAATCAGGGTACTGGTGAGACAACACAGGTAACAGCAAACAAGGCAGACAGGAAACACAGGAACAAGGCTACAAAATAAGAGTACACACGTGTAGAGAAAACTCAAACTGGAACTAAGACCCAAGGAAAACACATACTTCAAAATCACAAGAACACAACAGAAAACAAAATTGTCAACATATGTCACGAACCGTGACATATTCACATCAAGGGACATTATCTATTCTGCATTTGAGTCACAGAACCACCATTTGATGACATTTAGCCTCTCAGACACAACACAGCATCACTCCCAATCTTCCGCCGTAGTCTGAAAACCCACCTTTTCAGACTCCATCATGGCCCATAGCACTTACCCTACCCCCCTTATACAGCACTCTTTAGACCAGGGGTTCTCAACCCGTGGGTCGCGACCCCTCGGGGGGTCGCCAAATTATTTTAGGGGGTCCCCAAATTATTAAAAAAAAATATATATATTTTTTAAATTTTATTTTCACGATTTTTCAAAAAAACAGACCTACAAGCTCGTAGCGCGCCACTCGGTGGCGCGCTATGAGCTTGTAGATCTGCTATTTTTCAATAGCTAAATTATAACAATGCTTAAAACACCAAAAGGGGTTCCCGCCCAAAATGGGTTAAGGTTATTGTAGCAGTCAATTTATATTGGGGGTCGGGAGGGGGCGGGGCGGGGGTCCCGAGACATTGCCAAAGCATTTCCGGGGGTCCCCGGCCAAAAACGTTGAGAACCCCTGCTTTAGACTTAGATAGCATTTGATACAGACTTATAGCATGTCATGTAGACAGCACAATAATTGCATTGTATGTAGTCATAGCACTTCATAGTATATATGTACAGCATAGTATAGTATATATGTATAGTTTATATGTACAGTGTCATTATATATGTTCTAGCTACGTTCTTAGCTTACGCATGTTTCTTGATAAATGCTTTTTATATATGTGATGTATTCCCATGCTTTTTGTTCTTGCTTAATGTAAATTGCTCTGGATTAAGAGCGTCTGCTAAATGCCTAAATTGTAAATTGTAACGCATAATAATGTTTGGTTATTGTTGTATAAGTTATTGTCCATAATCCATACTGTAGGGAAGGCTATTGATGTGGTACCATTAGGAGAGATAACAGGCAAACATGGATCAAAATAACAATTCTTCCATTATTGTGTAGACTTCTTGTAAATTGAGGACATGCAGATGTTCAACAATAATTTAACTCATGTAAAATGAGAGTGTGTAAAATGAATGTGAATATATACCAAATGGTTTCATAAGGTTCAAGGTTGTACTGTACTTTATTGTTCCATCTTGTGTACAGGTATATAAGAGTAACACTTTATTGTTCCATCTTGTGTACAGGTATATAAGAGTAACACTTTATTGTGTAGACCAGGGGTTCTCAACCCATGGGTCGCGACCCCTCGGGGGGGTTGCCAAATTATTTTGGGGGGTCCCCAAATTATTTAAAAAATATATATATATATTTTTTGCATAAATGTACACACAGTGCATGCGTAAACTTTACTTAATGATTATATCGTGGTTTCAGTATTTATTTGATATATTTTCTTAGGTTCTTTTTTAAGTCAGTTTGTATTGGGGGTGGGGGGGGGGGGGGGGGGGGCAGGGCGGGGGTCGCGAGACATGGCCAAAGCATTTCCGGGGGTCCCCAGAGACATGGCCAAAGCATTTCCGGGGGTCCCCAGAGGGGGTCCCCAGAGACATGGCCAAAGCATTTCCGGGGGTCCCCAGAGGGGGTCCCCAGAGACATGGCCAAAGCATTTCAGGGGGTCCCCAGAGGGGGTCCCCAGAGACATGGCCAAAGCATGTCCGGGGGTCCCCAGAGGGGGTCCCCAGAGACATGGCCAAAGCATTTCCGGGGGTCCCCAGAGACATGGCCAAAGCATGTCCAGGGGTTCCCCGAGGGGGTCCCCAGAGACATGGCCAAAGCATTTCCGGGGGTCCCCAGAGGGGGTCCCCAGAGACATGGCCAAAGCATGTCCGGGGGTCCCCAGAGGGGGTCCCCAGAGGGGGTCCCCAGAGACATGGCCAAAGCATGTCCGGGGGTCCCCAGAGGGGGTCCCCAGAGACATGGCCAAAGCATTTCCGGGGGTCCCCAGAGGGGGTCCCCAGAGACATGGCCAAAGCATTTCCGGGGGTCCCCAGAGGGGGTCCCCAGAGACATGGCCAAAGCATGTCCGGGGGTCCCCAGAGGGGGTCCCCAGAGACATGGCCAAAGCATTTCCGGGGGTCCCCAGAGACATGGCCAAAGCATGTCCAGGGGTTCCCCGAGGGGGTCCCCAGAGACATGGCCAAAGCATTTCCGGGGGTCCCCAGAGGGGGTCCCCAGAGACATGGCCAAAGCATGTCCGGGGGTCCCCAGAGGGGGTCCCCAGAGGGGGTCCCCAGAGACATGGCCAAAGCATGTCCGGGGGTCCCCAGAGGGGGTCCCCAGAGACATGGCCAAAGCATTTCCGGGGGTCCCCAGAGGGGGTCCCCAGAGACATGGCCAAAGCATGTCCGGGGGTCCCCAGAGGGGGTCCCCAGAGACATGGCCAAAGCATTTCCGGGGGTCCCCAGAGGGGGTCCCCAGAGACATGGCCAAAGCATTTCCGGGGGTCCCCAGAGGGGGTCCCCAGAGACATGGCCAAAGCATGTCCGGGGGTCCCCAGAGGGGGTCCCCAGAGACATGGCCAAAGCATTTCCGGGGGTCCCCAGAGACATGGCCAAAGCATGTCCAGGGGTTCCCCGAGGGGGTCCCCAGAGACATGGCCAAAGCATTTCCGGGGGTCCCCAGAGGGGGTCCCCAGAGACATGGCCAAAGCATGTCCGGGGGTCCCCAGAGGGGGTCCCCAGAGGGGGTCCCCAGAGACATGGCCAAAGCATGTCCGGGGGTCCCCAGAGGGGGTCCCCAGAGACATGGCCAAAGCATTTCCGGGGGTCCCCAGAGGGGGTCCCCAGAGACATGGCCAAAGCATTTCCGGGGGTCCCCAGAGGGGGTCCCCAGAGACATGGCCAAAGCATTTCCGGGGGTCCCCAGCCAACAACGTTGAGAACCCCTGGTGTAGACCTACAGGTATATAAGAGTAAAACGTATTTAGGTTTGGCTTCCTTCAGACAATGCAGCAGCACATATAGATAATGACAACAGTAGTGATAAAACCGAGGAAGAAAAACGTTAAAAACATTAAAGAAAGGGAGAGAGTCCTAAACAGAGTAAGAAGAGAAAACGGAAGATTTTTTTTTTTTTTTTTTTATAATATTTATTTTATTTGGAAAAAGCAGTACAGTATAGACAGCATTTCTATTTATACATAGGACACAAGTGCAATTCACAGGATCTTTTTTTTCACCCCTCTTCCCTCCCTCCCCCCTCACGCCCCCTCCAAGTGACTCCATCTCCAATGTCTCTGTATAATCCTCGCTTTCTTCAGATGGACTACATTATTAGCCTGGTATCCAGCCTGCTTCGCTACGTTCGGCGGATTTTTTTTTTCTCTCTTCGCTTATCAGTCTGGAAAGCCTCCTATCTCCAAGGGAGGCGGGACATGCCAAAAGCTTCGAAACCTAACGTGGCTTCTGATTGGTCTGTGGTGCGGGGCGGGACAAAGCACCAGTGAGACGTCATAGCAAAGCGCAGCTACTGCAGACAGAAAAGCATGGAGGGTGGCGCTGGCTGATGACGTAGGTTGCCTAACGCTACTCTCATTCGTTGGAACAACATCCAATCAGCAACGACGTTGACTACGTAACATATGTAGTTCTAGTGTAGTTCTGCAAAACCTCCCAATGGGAGGCTTTCCAGACTGATAAGCGAAGAGAGAAAAAAAAATCCGCCGAACGTAGCGAAGCAGGCTGGATACCAGGCTACTACATTATGGCATCAAGTCAACACTTAACAGGGGCAACAGGGCAATATCACTTCAGAGTGTACATTTCAGGAGGAAAACGGAAGATTCAACACAGCATAACATGTGCATGTAGTGTAGTCTTGTCATGATATGAGGAGCCACCGTGTGTGTGTGTGTGTGTGTGTGTGTGTGTGTGTGTGTGTGTGTGTGTGTGTGTGTGTGTGTGTGTGTGTGTGTGTGTGTGTGTGTGTGTGTGTGTGTGTGTGTGTGTGTGTGTGTGTGTGTGTGTGTGTGTGTGTGTGTGTGTGTGTGTGTGTGTGTGTGTGTGTGTGTGTGTGTGTGTGTGTGTTTTTCTTGGCTATAATAGCTTGTGGACTGTCCGGCCCTACATAATGCCTATCACATTTCCTCTCGGATCGGGGAAAAAGATAGGAGGACATGTTTAATGCATCCTGTAGTCTTAGCTCCTCTGCTGTGTAACGGGTTTGGGGGGAGGGGGAGAGGGGGGGAGGGGGGAGGAGGGAGGTATGGGAGGGGGGAGGGGAGGGGGAGGGAGGGATGGCTGCAGGGACGTGCATAGAGACAGGGGCTGAAATCTCGTAAGAGGGCACTTTTGGGCCTGGGCCGTGGCTCAAAACAAAAAAAATGAGGGCACTTTTGGACAAAAGTAGCAAATAGCTGATCTACAAGCTCTACAGCTTGTAGATCTGCTATTTTCGGGTCGCAAACCCAGCACTCTTTATCTACTGGAGATGCGGTGTGTTACGACATGGATTTCGAAAACAAATTTGTTTCAACGCAAAATGCCGCGTTCCAAGTTCAGGAGACTTCGGGGAAAAAAAGCAATTCTCCTGAACGCTGCCTTCCAGAATGGCATGGAAAGGAGAGGAGGGGAGGGGAGAGGAGAGGAGAGGAGAGGAGAGGAGAGGAGGGGAGGGGAGAGGAGAGGAGAGGAGAGGAGGGGAGGGGAGGGGAGGGGAGGGGAGAGGAGGGGAGGGGAGGGGAGAGGAGGGGAGGGGAGGGGAGGGGAGGGGAGAGGAGAGGAGAGGAGAGGAGAGGAGAGGAGAGGAAAGGAGAGGAGGGCATTTTGCATTTCTTTCACCGTGTAGTAAATACTGCACTCGTGGCCTGGAGAGGGCAGTTGTTTTACAGACGGGGTAAAAGCACCGCCATCCATGTCCTTGGATGGCGGTGGTTCATATTGTGAATGTTCAGTGTTCAGTGTACTTATCTGGTGTCCATACATTGACTGTTTTCTGACCGAGGCTAATTAAGTCATTGATTCATTTTTGTTTTCAACGTGAAAGCAGGGAACCATAGCTTCAAATTGACATATTGGTTGTTCAGTTTGACCCACCAGTTTTGGAGATATGGCTTATAGAGTAATGTCTTGCAGAGAAACAGCGAGTTGAGAAAACATGCTTGAAAGGTTCACTTCTGTGGACTCTAACGTTACACCTAGCTACATGTTTAAGCATTTATTTCATATTTACATGTCTTCTGTGGTCTCTAACATTACACCTAGCTACATGTTTAAGCATTTATTTCATATTTACATGTCTTCTGTGGACTCTAATATTACACCTAGCTACATTTATTTCATATTTACATGTCGATTTCAGCTCTGACACTTATTTCAGACATGCTCTAGTATGTGAAGAGTCTGCCACTCATTTTGGATTAAAAAAAAAAAACAGTTTTTCTGAACCGTTATGCTGGTTGCACACTTCACAGTGGACGTGTTTTTTCGGAAAACCGACGGAAAAACTCAGCTAAAAATCCGAAAACGCGTCCAGTGTGCAGAGGACCTTTAGTCTTGCCGCCATGACTGTATGTGTATAAATGGTAAATGGTGCATTTATACAGCGCCTTCATCCAAGGACACTAACTCTGGGGGAGCCCAGGTTCGAACTGGCAACCTTGAGGTTACCAACCGGCCACTCTACCCCTGAGCCACCGTCGCCCCTGTATCAAAAAGAGTCCCATATTGTGAATGTGAGTACGGTGTAGTTATATTTGGACCCGAGGAAGGAAGGGTGGACTCGGAAGCCCTTCTGTTGGTTTGTAGAAAGGGTTGTGTAGCTTCATGTATGAATGATTGAACGAACGACACATGCACTCACACACACTCAGGGGTCAGACACCAGTTAACCCTGCTCGCTCGCTCGCTCTCTCTCTCTCTCTCTCTCTCTCAGCGTGGGCAGAGCACATTCTTTTTCTGCAGCAGGCCTGTCAGAGAGACCGAACTGGGGAAGAGTGAGAGAGAGGGGGGGGGGGGGGGGGGGGGGAGACTGACGGCTAAAATAAATGCTCCAGTGAGAGAGAGCGGAGAGTGTGTGTGTGTGTGT